>NW_017535185.1:360362-385428 GCF_001853355.1 Bactrocera latifrons
TTTTTTTTTTTTTCAATAAAAAATGTTGCTAATTAAATTCACAGCTGAAATAACTTTGCGAAACTCGATTTATGCTTTTGGAGGCGCAGAACACGTAACCTGCTTGCCACTTGTCACATTGTTGCCAGTACGCTGCCGCCGTGTGGGCCACTCGCGCACGCCAATGCAAGCTAAGCAAACACTTCACCAATTCAATAGCCATTTTCAACCGCATTTAATTACGTGCCAACATTGGCCGAAAACTAGCCACTTATGTCACAACAACAAGTGCGCAAATATGGTTGCTAGCCGAACGCCGCGTTCAGCACAGATTTAACCATATTTTTTACCTTTTTCCTATCAACTTTTCCGGCAAACAAGTTAAAGCGCGCTTGCGCACTCAATACCCAGGCGGCCCGCATTGACGTGTCACTTGATTCGGTTTTTCGGACACACATGTGAGCGTGTCTTACTGGTACGAGAATGCCTTCAGCGCATCAAATCCATAAGCATTGCGCCGTCGCTGTGCCAAGGAAGCTGCGTTTGCTGCGACAGCTATCAGCTCAGCGAATTGGTGAATTGGCAAGCGGCAAGTCGTTGAACTGGTTATGATTGCAACAAGCTTGCACCACACTCGCTGCTTACCGCTACTGTGCCCCCTCGTCGCCCCTCATACACTCGATCGACACTTTGTTGCAATGCTACAGGTGTCTGTGGAATGCGGTTATGTGTTTGGAGCACAATCGCGCGACCGGCGTCACACCGGCCATACCCATGAAAACTGCAGGCATGAAAATCCGTTGATTGCGCGCCGAGTGAAAATGCCAATTTTCGGTGATTTTCGTTTGGATTTTTGCACTAACAAGCACAGGCTTATACGGCAATAGTAAAAAAGAAAGAAGCACCTATAGTACAACAAGGAATACTATTTGCGTGTTATGCGTTATTTGCGCAAAGCTATTCGAAAAAGTGGCCGGAATTATGGGCCGGCAACTCTTGTTTTGTGCAACACTATAATGCATCGTCGCATTGATCCATTGATTCTTCGCAAGTTTTTCGCAAAATTTTCGAACAGTATCATACGCAAACTCCGTATTCGGCTGCTTCGGCTTTGTGTGACTTCTGGCTGCTCAGCAAACTCAAGCAAGCGCTCCGTGAAAACCGTTTTGAGCCAATTGAAGATATTAAAAATGAAACGCTATGCGCATTGAAGGCTATTCCGGGAATTGACTTTAGCAATTGTTTCGAAGATTGAAAGAAACGGTGGCACAAGTGCGTTGCGGTCAAGGAGAATTACTTTGAGGGGGACGATATATATTTGAAAGAATAAATTAAATGTTTTAAAATTCTGAACAAAGTCTTACTTTTTTTGCTCATACATAGTAGCACCTATAGTGTTTTTTGTTCATGGAATTCTTCACTTTTTAGCTTGTTTTCTTTACGGGCAAACTTGACGCTTTTTTAAAACTTCTGTCCTTTTTTACGCTTTGCACTTTTGTCTAATTTATTGCCACTTCATATGCAGACAGCGACAAAGGCAAAGCATAACCACAACCGTTTTGGTCTGTGAAAAGAACAAAGCACTCGCTTTCTTGTTGGCTACACTATTCTTCTGCCTGCTGGCTGTGGCTTTTGTCAGCTGACTCTACACATTACTCAGAGCTGAGGGTTCTTTCCCACTCTTATTGTTGTGTCTTGATAATGTTGATGCTTTTGTCAGCGCCTAGGCACACTGAAAGTGACATTAAATTTGCCTACGTGTACGGAATCGGAAATATGGAAACGCAGCTATGGATGGTGACGTTGGCGTGTAAGTCTGCTTTTTTTTTAGCTGACAGTGGTCTTGGTGGTTGAACCGACAAGTTGTTGCGTCTGCTTGCGTCTTTTGCAGTTTTTTTTTTCTTCTTTTTTGGCGTCCACAACGCTGACGCGGTTATTGTCGAGTTTATCTTTTTTCTAGTTTATATAAATTATTGTAAAAACAACAAGTAATGCTAAAGCAATACATGTGTGATCGTTAATTTTCGAAATGTAATCGTTTTCAATTTCTTTTGCTTGCCGCAGCGCAATTTATTTATATGCAGACACATACGGCTTTTTGGGCCCATCCACAGCTGACTGGTCAAGGCTAAGCTTAACTTTTGTTTTCTGGCGAGTGGAATTACTTTCGCATACACACACACACACACACACACAAATAAATACATGTCTGTGTAAGTGTGCTCATCAAAAGCAATTGCATTCAAATTTATGAGTGCCGCGAAGTATAATTGAAAGTTGATTTGTTGTGCATAAGCAATACAAAAACAACAGTAATAAGGAAAAAGTTTACCGTTATTAAATCTATACTTTTTTGCGCAAAAATCCCGCTGACGTTCACATTAGTTTGCTTGCAGTCACCGCTTCAACTGCGCGCCTTGCGCACGTTTGCCTCAAACTCTTTCCTGTTTTTTCCTTTGCTCGTTTTCTTTTTCGCCTTTTTCATCTTTTTCGTTTTTTTCTATTTTTATGATTTTTTCTCATCTTTACTTTATAATTTTTTCCCATCTTTTTTTCAATTATTTTTTTTATTATTTTTTTTTCTACATTTCACTTATCATTCGTCGAATAAAAGTGAAATCCACATTTGGGGCCTCTGCCGCTCATCTTGCCGACGCCGTTGCGTCGTGTCGTCAAGTCCGTTGTGGTGGAAAATGACAACAAAATTTGTTTACAGCTGTTCAAAAATTCCAATACCGCTAAATTGCAAGTGACAGTCATGCGCGCGACGGCGTCGCATGTTGCGCGTTGTATTTAATTTCCAATGGCATTTTCATTTCTCGCCGATAAATGCGAAATGCGAATTTTGCTGTTTGTAAAAGTCAAATGAAAGTCTTTTCATATTTTCGTAATCAAAAATATATATTTTTTTCATTTCACCTCAAGCATCACAAAAATATGAGTAGGTATCTCTAGTTTTAGCTTGATTTGCCGTTTAAGCTAATGTAAGCAACGTGCAGGGAAAAAGTGGGTAGACTGATTGCTATGCGGCGCTTAGTTCTCTATGGAGTCAAAAGAGAATTCCTAAGTTAGGTTTCGTTAGATGGCTTATCCTTCCATTCCAATCGAACACTGCTCAGTTAGAACTCCTAAAACCATTAAAAGGTGGACCTTGCTGAGGGCAAAGAGTTCACTAGTCCGCTTATGACTCAAATTGAAACATAAGGAAACTACGGCTGGATAGTCGCTGGCAGATGACTGAGGCCCAAAATCTACTAGTGAACCACAAGAAGTCAACGGAACTCCCATCACTTCCTGTCTTAGCAAATTCATCGACATTACAATCTCCTGCAAAACCGCTGAGTCCCGACAGGTAGTTGACAAACACTTGCTGAGCTGGCCTGAGGCTCAACAGTCTACTAGTGAACCACAAGAAATCAGCGAAACTCCCATCCGTTCCCATTCCGTAGTTATTGTGCCTAAAGTATCTCTCTTAGCAAGTTCATCGGCACTACAGTTTCCTGTAATACCGCAGAGTCCAGGCACTTAAACCAGCCTAATCATAAAATTAGTTGATGATAGAGATGAGGGGTCTGCAAATCATTTCACTAGTCTAGAGCGCACAGTCAGCGTATTCCAGGCTAAGATTGCTACTCTACTAAAATTACGTTAAGCAATACCAAAAGCACCGTCAGTATCGATAAGAAGCTTTTCAAACTGTTCGATAGCAAGAGAGGGTTCCAAACAGGCGTCTCTTTTATTATGTGACTTCTTTAATCTACTCTTGGAGAAAATAATTCGCACTACAGATCTGCATAAAGAAGGTATAACAGTGTACAGCTGCCAGGGTATAACGATGATATTGATATCATTGGCCTCAACAACCGCGCCGTTAGTTCTACTTTCTCCAGACTGAACAAGGAAGCAACACAAATGGGTGTGGCAGTGAACGAGGGCAAGACGAAATATCTCCTGTCATCAAACAAACAGCCTCGCGACTTGGCTCTCACGTCACTGTTGACAGTCATAACTTCTAACTCTCTCCTCTATTAACACCAAAAAAACAACATCAGCCTCAAAATCCGACGCGGAATAAATCTTGCCAACAGGTGCTACTCGGGACTGAGCAGGCAATTAAAAAATTAAGACTTTTCTCGCCGAAGAAAGACCAAACTCTACAAGCCACTCATCATCCGCGTCCTGAGGCATGGATGATGACAACATCTGAAGAATCCGCGTTACGATTTCTCAAGGGAAAAGTTCTGCGGAAGATTTATGGTAATTTGCGCATTAGCAACGGCGAATACCGCAGTCGATGGAACGATGAGCTGTACGAAATATACGACGACATTGACATAGTTCAGCGAATTAAGAGACAGCGGCTACGCTGCCTAGGTCATGTCGTCCGAGTGGCGGAAAACACTCCAGCTTTGAGAGTATTCAACGCAGTACCTGTCAGGGGAAGCAGAGGAAGACCTCCACTACGTTCGAAGAGCCAGGTAGAGAAGGACATGTCTGCACTTGGCATCTCCAATTGGCGCGCTATTGTTAACTCGGCTATAACCGCGTGAGCGTTGTCTACGCAAATAAATAAGAAGCAATAGTATATTAAAAATATATATTTTTAACTCTGCATCAAGCAAAAACTCAAACCGTTGTCGTTGAGACTATTTTCGCCCATAACTAAATCTCTAATAGTTGCGGCATTGCGCTTAAGACGCTTATAACATAAATTCACTCGTGTCCAAACCAAACCAGTATACGAAAAATATCAGCTGGTAGGCCACCTTTGCGTTTAATATTTCTCCCTTCGTCACATATGATTTCTTCGCGAGTCGCAGGTGACTGACCCCAAAGAAATGCGTTGATTTCTTGTTATTTCAATAATATTGAAGTATATTGAAGTATTTTTTTCTTTCAATATTGACAGTAAAAACAAACATTAATTACAACAACACCATTAGTTATCATAATTTATGAATAAGTTAAGAAAAACAGACGAGAAGATGAGCAGAAGAAAAAACAGAAAGCGAAAAATGATGAGCGAGCTTCGATTCAAATATGCATAAATAAGTGTCAATAAATATTTAGTTTTATTTTTAAGAAATTTTCCATTAATTTGTTGTTTTTGGTTGTAAGCACATAGTTTGGTTGTCTCTTTACCATAATATAAATTTAAGGCTTTGTATTTAGTTATTGTTATTTTTTAAAATATGCAATACCAGCTTTTTCTTTCTACTGCTATTACTATATTATCGAGAATGGTTGCCACCTGTTTAGAAATATGCTTCCAAAAAGAAAAAAAATGTATTAACTAAAATTAATATGTTTATTGAATTTCAGCGCCCTAAAAAAACTTGCGGTTCAATATTTCTTTGATAAGGGTTGCCACCTATTCGGAATTTTAAATTAGAAAAGTGTAAAGAAATGAGAATTATTAAAATTCGAAAATCAAACTCAAAAACTTTTAGAGAGCTTCTAATTGAGAATATTTTCATGCAGGTTGCCACGTATTTTAATTCTGTTGTCAAAAAACTAATTAATTTATAAATTCTTGCAATACAAATGTATATGAGCTTAAGAAAGCTTTCAATTAAAAATCATATTATTGAAGGTTGCCACCTTATCGAAATTTTTTTATGAGAAAAATTACAAGTTAAAGTTATTACTGCAATGCGGAGATAAAATTTCAAAACTTTCATTGAAAATAATTGTATGCAGGTTGCCACCTATTTAAATTTTTTTCATCAAAAAAAAATCATGAAAAATTACAATTTAAAGTTGTCATAATTACTTACTGCAGAAATTAAATTGGGCAACTTTCCGCGAACTTGCTATTGAAATTATTTTTATGCAGGTTGCCGCTTATTTTAATATTTTTTTTAATAAAAACGTATATAATATATAAACTATTACAATATGGATAAACACGCGACAAAAAAAAGCTTACAATTCAAAATATAGTTTCTTTACGGTTGCCAACTCTTTGAAATTTTTGAATTAGAAAAATTATAAGAATAAGAAATTTGTACAACAATATGTGTTTCTTGAAAAAAGCTTTCAGATAGCTTGTAATTGAAAAGATTTTTATGAGTGATACCACCTAATTTGTAATATTCAAAAAATTCAATTTTAAACCAAAACGTTAATTGAGATATGAAAAAAACTTAATAAATATAAACAAATTACAAGAATAAGAAATTATTAGATCCAATATGTGTTTCACGAAAAGACCTTACAAAAATTTATAATTGAAAATAATTTTATAAGTGATGCCACCTAATTTGCAAATTTGAAAAAATTTGTTTAGTATACGAAAAATAAAGATAAGAAAAAATAATATAAAAAGCCTGCATTTAAAATATTTTGCATAAGGGTTGCCACCAGTTTGAAAACCGTATGTCGAATAATATAGAGAAGAAAGACGATAAGGGCATCAAATTAAAGAGTTTTAAGAAAACGAAGAGTTTGAAATATTTCTAAAGAGTGTTGCCAATTGTGTCTTAATAACGATTAGAGTTTAAAATAATTTCCATGAGTGCTGAGAAATATATTAATATAAATAATCTCTACAACATAGGCAACTGAATTGGTTTAAGAAAGCTTAGAGTAAAAAATGTTTTTCAAATAGCAAAAGAGTTGCCAGCCATGTGAGAACTGTAATTTATGAGAGTTAAAAAAAAAATGCACAACTTTTTTGATATTTTTTATATTATTCTCCTTACTATTTCACTTATTTTTTTATTTTCATACTTTTTAAGCGCTTCATTTGCTGATAGCTTGCTATAATATCTTTAAAACTATCTAACTTGCTCTATTGATGGCTCCGCCATTTTTCAGTCAACATATTTATTATATGACTGCTGCCGTTACTGCCACAAAAGCTCTCACAAATTCTTCACTTTTCACTAACGGCTAAAGAAAGTCATAAAATATTTCGCTGTCATCGCTTTTAACAAATTCTTTTGCAAAAAAATCACGAACGTCTTCATCGAGGCATAAAGTGAATTACCTCCACTATGGACGCGAGTGCGGTTGAGTGCTTGAACAGCAGAATAAATAAACAAAACGCACACTAAATGTTCCTCAGCACAATTTCCTGCGCTTAACTGCCCACCTCAGCTCGTTCCCTTCAACGCCACAACAACAAACAGTTATCATATGTGTATATAAGTATTTGTAGACGTTCCATCGCTTGAAAGTGGCTTGGTAGTGGAAGTGTGTCATGGCTATGCCTACACCTGCCACGGCAGTGGACTTGGCAGCAAAAACTTCAACAAAAGCAGGCACAATAAAAGCGCCAACAATGCTTGATTGCCTCTTCACATTTGATTTACTTTTTGCCGCTCGCACCCATTCGCTTTTGGGTGTTGCTTTCTCGCTTGCATTCGCTGCTTTAGCTTCGTGCCACAAATCGCTTCATATCTTCAAATGATTTCTGGTTTTTTTTTTTCGTTTTTTTCGCTCCGTTGTGTCATAAACATTTCCGCGATTCATGCATTTCATCTATCTCATCCTAATTCCTCAGCCATTCTACATTTTTTATGTGCTCTGGTCTGCCAGTGTTCGTCTTTTAGTCAGTGTGCTAGTCTTTGGTTATTCATTCATGAATTTCTGTGTCGAACAGTTAATGCGGATGTTATTAGGTTATTAGTTGCAACATTGTAGTTTTTATTATTGTTGCTTTTTTGTTTGATTTACCAAGGCATTTACTGTTGTGTTGAGATAGCCATTGCATTTATTCTCTTCCTGATGCTTCAGAACGTCTATGCCGTGATGCGTAGACAGAAGACAATAAGCGTATACAAATGTTTTTTAAGAATGCTGCCATATATTTTGAATAATATAACTAATAATAATTTTACTAACATAAATATGCTGCGTTATTGGTATCAAATTAGGATGTATGTACATATAAAAAGTTTATAGCTAAAAATATTGATAGGAGCTGCCATCTGTTTAAAAAGTATATGCCAAAGATATTATAAATACACCAACTGTTACAATATAGGTGTCAAACTAAAGTTATATAAGAAAGTTTTGTATTGAAATTTTTTGGAGGGCTGCCACTTTTTTCAAAAATTATAAATATACAAAAGTATTAAGCTATAGTGATTTTGAAAAACTTTACACCACCAAAATATTATTTAAAAGAGATGCTACATTTATTGAAATTTTTTGGAGAGTTGCCACCTTTATGAAATTTTTAATTTAAAAATTTTTTTATTCAAACGAATAAAACATACAATAAATATCAAGCTATAGTGATTTTAAATCATTTTTAAATTTTACATTGAAAATGTTATTCAAGAGGGATGCCACTTTTATTGATTTTTTTCAAATTAGTTTAAAAAGCCAAAAAAATACTGCATAAGGTAATAATCCGAAAGCCACATTTCAAACTATGTTAAAGCAGTGTTGCCACCTGTTCGAAATTTTTTTTTTTTTTAATTGAAAGTAAAAGCAATTAATACAATGTGGCTACTGGTTGCCAACTTTTGTAAAAATTTTATAAAAAAAAACATTATGAAAACGAATTCTTACTTCAAACTGTAAAGATTTTATAAGATTCCTAAGGCTTAATGCTGATAATATATTTAAAAAGAGATGCCACTTTTTTTGAAATTTGAGAAAAATGCAATTATATTTCTGCTTAAAGTGAATTAAAATAAGTAAAATTAAACACTACTATGAAGAACACTACTATGAAAGAAGCTGAAAAAATTAGAAATGTCTCACAGTCCAAAATATGTTTGGTTGAGTGTTACCACTTATTCGAAAATTATATTTTAATAAAATTCACAAGTTAAACGAATTATTACAATATGGCTAACAAAGTCATAAACTTAAAAAATATTTAACCGAAAATATTTTTTATAAGCGCTGCCAGCGGTTTCATAATTTTATGTCAAATAATTAGGCACAAAACAATATATTATTAACAGCAAGATAGGGAAACTTAAAAAGTATAGAAGTTTAAAATGAAACAGGATAAGGTTGCCATCTAATTAAAAAAATATTATTGAAATTGTTAAAATAAATAATTTCTTAGACAACCCCATCAAAGCAGTATAAAGGTTAGATTTTTTTTTCATAGAGTTGTCTCCTGTTTTTAAATGTTGAAAAAAGCTTTAATTTAAAATTTTTTTTTTTGTGGAGTTAAAACCTCTTTTAAAAGTCTTGATACAATAAATTTTCACTAAATGTTTTAACATTAACAAATAAATTAAATTGCACAACAAAGCTTTGAATTGAAAATATGTTTTTGTAGAGTTACCACCAGTTTTGGAAATTTAATTCTATAAATATTCACTAAATATTAAAAAAATAAATTTAAACATTTTAAGGATCATTCAGTTGAAAATAAATTTTCAGAAAGTTACCGCTAGTTCTGAACATTTAACTTGAATAATTATTTTCCCTAGATATTTTAAAGTTAAGATCAGTTTAAAAAAGTAAACAAAAAGCTTTCAGTTCAATGTTTTTGTTTTATTTTTCCAGAGAATGGTAGCCCTGATATATAGGATATAAATTTTTACTGAATTTTTTTAAATAAAAAATAGGGATTTTATAAACTAATTCGGTTGAAAATAATTTTTCAGAGTGTGGCAACTCTAAAATATTAATCCTATAAAATTTCACAAAATCTAAAAATCAAACAAAAACCAAATTTAAAGAGTTTAATAAATGTTGCAGTTGAAAATAATTTTGCAGAGAGTGGCAACTATAAAAAAAATAGCCCTATAAAACTTCAAAAAATCTTAAAACAAACCAAAAAATGTTAAAAGAGTTTAAAAAGCTTGTAATGGAAAATATTTTCAAGAGGGTGGCGACTCTTAATAATTTTTGGTGCAATATTATATATGTATATATATATACATTTTTTTTAAATCATATGGATGTAAATCAAAATTCATGCTTATTTTCTACCATCAAATTTAAATAAATATGAAACTTAACCATAAAAGTATTTTTTAAATAAAAAGATTTTAAGAGTAAAGTTAGGGTTTAACATTAAAATTATGTGTGAAACACTTTTACAAACTTTTCTGAAAAATATTTTTACATTTTTTTTTTCTATTTTATATTTATACATTTTAAAATTTCAGGACCTTTATATATTGTAATATTCCTTAGAAAATTACCAAAAAGTCTAAAATGTGGTTTCTTAAGCCATTTTGCTATAATAATGATATAATAAGGTGGAAACCTTAACACACTCTAAATAAAAACGCAAACATAAACTCAAAAAACGATTTATTTCAAATTTCCTAAAATCTATGATCTTAGATGCAAATAGAAATTATTATGCGTTTTATTGCACTTATTAAAACTAGGAAGTGCTGCTTAATGTACACGCACGCACACATGCACACCTGCGTCTGTTTATGCCGGAAATGTAAGTACATTTATTTGAAATAACAATTTCAAGGTTACAGCATTACAAAGCACTTAACTGGTGTTGGTTAATGTGCCTTCGGAGTGTGTGTGATTAAGTGTGTATATAAAAATATAAAAGAAAGCGAAAAACGTTTATACAAGATCTAAGAAATGGTTTAATATATATTATGTAGGAACATGATTACCTAAAAACATTATCTTTGTGCATAATAACGATTTCGAAAACCAATATTAAAGGCAAGCGTTTAATTTCTTTAAAAATAATTTGAAAAATATGTTTTGAAAAATTTATCAAAAGAGTTATTATATAAATCTATTATATAACTATTACAAAATGTTTAAGTAACATTTAAATTATTAATAAAAAACTAAAGAAAAAATTTTCAAAAAAAAAATTTTTATATAAAATATTTAAGCATTTTGAAAAAGTGAATTTTTCTTTAATTCTCGAAAATAAAAATATTTCTTAAAAAAATACTTCAAATATATATATATAAAAACTATTAAGAAAAATTATTTCGCAAAGGAAAATTTACCCTCAACTTTTCAAGAAAAATATTTTTATAAAAAAATATTAAAAAATACATGCTAAATATATATATATATATATGCTTAATATATATTCTTAATTTCAGCCGAAAGCCTTTGATGCTGCTTACTTTAGTTTATTTAATAATTTGTTTATTATGTAAGCTTTAATAAAATAAAATAAAAATAAAAAAAATATTCTTAATATCAATATTAAAAAAATATTCTTAATATAAAAAAATATTTCGAAAAGAACCTAAACAAAGATTCAACCTTATGTGGTTTGGCATACAAAATATAATTGTATCGATATAATTGTATCCACGGTTTAAATATTTTGAAAATGAAAGCAATCTCCGGCAATGTCTCAAAATATGCGAAATAAAATTTAGCTTAAGTTTTTTAAATAAAAAAAAAATATTTAAAAAGTTTGGTAATAAAATTTAGTTTCAATTTTTATCAGAAATATCTCTTAATAATATATTAAAATGGTTGAAAAATAAAATTTATCATAAATTTTAATCGTTAAAAAATTAAAAATAAGTATATATTTGTAAACAAAAATATGAAAAATATTTTGAAAAACAGTGAGGTAAAATATTTCTTAAGAATTAGCAAAAAATCCTTAAACAAAATACTCTTGCTTTAGATTTTTAGGGAAATAAAATATATCTACGATTTTCAAGAACAATATTTATTGAAATATTATTTAAAAAAGAAGTATTTCAGGAACAAAAACTATCGGAAATTTGGAATATGTACATATATAAAGTATTATAAAAGTACTATGTATGAAATATTAAAATAAACTATTTGCGACAAAAGTACTCCTTCAATTCTCTAAAAATATTTCTTCATAAATAAAACCCGAAAAAAATTTAGTTTCAGCCTCAAAACAGTTATTCAAAATTTAAAAATTCAATGGAAATCCTTACAAAATTTGATTAACAAAAGCTTTAGTCTTTAAACAATGCCACAAACCCTTTGTTTGCTGACGAAACACCTTCAGAGCTATGCAGGTAAAAAATTTATAAATTCAAATCCCCTTTATAGTTGTTGTAATAAAGGATGATTCTCACCTCAGGGTTGCAACAGGTGATTAAACAGTTGCTACCTGCGCAATTAAACTAGAAATAGAGCACCAAAAATCGTATAAAAGCTGCGACAGCAAGGACTTTTTCAGCAAACACATTTCACTCACTGTCGTAGAAAGAACAGCAGCAAAAACTAAAACGCGCTCAAAACGAAAAAGTTGAAATACTTGCAAAATATACAAAACAATCAACTTTCCTGCTACTTGAAAAGAAAAATAAAAAAAAAAAACCATGGCTGATAATATCGATCTCTTGGACTACGAGGAAGAGGAACTGATTGAGCCCACCAACCAACCAGAGGCCAAAAAGCCGAAGAAAGACGTGAAGGGCACTTATGTGTCTATACATAGCTCCGGCTTTCGTGATTTTCTGCTAAAACCGGAGATTCTACGTGCTATCGTAGACTGCGGCTTCGAGCATCCATCTGAGGTGCAACACGAATGCATACCACAAGCGGTGCTCGGCATGGATATACTATGTCAGGCCAAGTCCGGTATGGGTAAGACCGCAGTGTTTGTGCTGGCGACACTACAGCAGTTGGAACCCACGGAGAATGTGCCCTACGTGTTGGTTATGTGTCACACACGTGAGCTGGCCTTCCAGATCGGCAAAGAATACGAGCGCTTCTCCAAGTATATGACGAATGTGAAGGTTGGCGTCTACTTCGGTGGCTTGGCCATACAAAATGATGAGAAGTCTTTAAAGGACGAAATGCCACACATCATCGTGGGTACACCGGGACGCATACTGGCCTTAATACGCAACAAGAAAATGAATCTGAAGAATCTAAAACACTTCGTGCTCGATGAATGCGATCAGATGTTGGAGCATATTAATATGCGTCGCGATGTGCAGGAGATCTTCCGCAGCACACCACACGCCAAGCAGGTGATGATGTTCTCAGCCACGCTGAGCAAAGACATACGTCCAGTGTGTAAGAAATTCATGCAAGATCCCATGGAGGTCTATGTAGATGACGAGGCCAAGTTGACACTGCACGGCTTGCAACAACACTACGCACAACTGAAGGAGAACGAAAAGAATAAAAAACTGTTCGAGCTGTTGGATGTCCTCGAATTCAATCAGGTTGTCATCTTTGTGAAGTCTGTGCAACGTTGCATCGCGCTCAGTCAACTGCTGAGCGAGCAGAACTTTCCCGCCGTCGGCATACATCGTGGCATGTCGCAGGAGGAGCGTTTAAAACGTTATCAGGAGTTCAAGGAWTTCCAAAAACGCATTTTGGTTGCCACCAATCTCTTTGGRCGCGGCATGGATATCGAGCGTGTGAACATCGCCTTCAACTATGACATGCCGGAGAGCAGCGACACCTATTTGCATCGTGTGGCACGCGCTGGTCGCTTCGGCACCAAAGGATTGGCCATCTCATTCGTTTCGGATGAGGCGGATAACAAAATTTTGAGTGAAGTTCAATCCAGATTTGATGTGAAGATCACAGAGTTGCCAGATCAAATTGAATTGTCCTCGTATATCGAGGGGCGCTGATGTGGAAAATAGTGTATGAACACTAGAATGCATGTTGGCAACCCTAGTAATATCGAGGGGCGTTAAATTTTGAGGGTTTTGTTTTAGAAATTGAATTTTATAAATTTTTCCGAATTTCAATCTGTTAATAAATAAGTATTTATAGTAACAAGAAAAATTAAATAAAATACCAAAAAATGTAATTTAGTATATATGATTTTATTATATATAAATTTTATCAATTATTTTAATTTTCCACACGTTCTCCACAAAGAAGCTACTCAGTGTGTGAACCGGCGTTACCGGATCACTATATGGAAAACTTTTTTATTTTACAAGATATCTTGACGAAATTTGGAGTGGATTATTTTCTAAGGTAATGCTATGGTTTACTACGAAATAGATTAGATCGGATCAGTATAGGATATAGCTGCCATACAAACCGAACGATTAAAATCATATTCTTGTATGAAAAACTTTTTTAACTGACCAGATATCTAGAGCAAATTAAACATACACTATTTCTGAAAGAAACGCTGAAATCTCTGAAGAAATTGTTTAGATCAGACTACTATAGCATATAGCTGTCATACAAACTGACCGACTAAACGTAAGTTCTTATATGGAAAGCTCTTTTATTTGACGAGATATTCTCACGAAATTCGACATGATGTATTTTCCAAAGAAGAACTAAAATCTATCAAGAAATGTTTAAGATCGGACTACTATAACATATAGCTGTCATACAAAGTGTTCGCTAAAGTTCAAGTGCTTGTATGGAAGACTTTTTTAAATAACAAAATATCTTCACAAAATTTAACACTTATTATTTTTGAAGACAACTGTACAATCTCCGAACATATTATTCAGATCCAATCACTATAGCATATAGCTGCCATACAAACTGACCGATCAAACTCAAGTTCTTGTATGGAAAACTTTTTTACTTGAGGAGATATCCTCGCAAAATTTAACACTTATTATTTTTGAAAGCAGTTGTACAAACTCCGAAGATATTAATCTGATCCGATCATTATAGCAGATAGCTGCCATACTAACTGACTGATTAAATTCAAGTTAAATCGCTTCATTAATGTTATCTTCGATTCGAGTTTTCTTAATTGGACTAGACGTTTTTTTATATCAAATCTCTTGCATGCAAACTGTTGGCATGCATACTTGTACTTGTTGTAAGAAATGCTGCTGTGAAGTATTTCAGCTTTAAAGTTGACATTTTTTCTTATTTTTCTTAAAATAACTTATTTGTTACTGAAAATAATAATTTAAAAAAAATTTATATAATTTATTTTTGTACATATGTATATAAAAATTACTTTTCTACTTTTCCTCATGAAATTAATATTTTAAACATGTCATAAATATAGGGTCTTTGCTGCCGACCTCATTCCTTTTATGCTCCTAAAGCTATCAAGCGCAAACAAGCGAAATGAGCCATAAATGAGCTTCATCAGCTTGAAACCATTCATTGCGCTTATTTCTGTAAGTGCATACACTTTTCTCACATAAAATATACAAATTTTCTCTAATAAATTATACGCCAGCCAAATTGCCCGCCATTCATTGTGAACAAAACGAAAGACTTAAGCAACAAACTTCTAACGCTATTAAGGCGGATAATTAAAGCTAGGCTGTCATTTTCATGTCTCCTGATACAAACACGCACATACACACACACGGACATAAATACACAATAAATATAATAATTTCAAAGTCACATGCGAATTGACCCGACTGCGCTCGCATGTAACGTTAGGCGGCTAAAAAGTGGGGGAAAAATGGCAAGCGCATAAAAGAAAGATGACAAGAAAGCAGCAAGATTACAAGAACAAAAATTATAAAAATACTAACAAGAATAACAACAACAGCAAAAACAATACTATTAACAATAACAAAACGAAAAATAACAACAACAACTCTGGCATGCCAGCAAACTACAGATTAAAATAGCGGCAAGTGAACAATAAAAAATTTGTCCCAAAGCAATTGCCAGGCCAACAACAAAATTTACTGCTGCTATGTAGCTGGTGAGCCAACTAAGTGAGTCAGTCAGTGAGCCGCGGCGCATAATCGACCAAAACAGGCCAAAGCGTAAACAACAGTTATGTGAACCGGTTGCTGCGCTGTGTGCATCTTCTTTTGGCCAGCACAACGCCAGCGGCTTCTACTTATCCTCATACTTTTATCATACGCAGATACATACATACATATACGTAAAAGCATGCGGCTGCGCATTTCGCGCACTTGCCACTTTGAAAGCCAATGCGCATGCGCGCACGAACGCGCTTTGCTTTGGGAGCATGTCTCGTAAAAGCGGGCAATAATGACTATGCCGCTTCGCTTATACACACACACATATATATATACAGTTGGGCGTAAGTAAGCTTGACTTGAGGTTTTTGCTTGATTTGCGCAAGCGCGCTGTCCAAATTGTTTGACAGTTGTGCGTGGCGGGCGTTGGACAGCCGACAGGCACATATGGCATAGATATATATAATGCGTATATATATATATTTGTGTGCTCTGCTGTGGACATGCTCTGTGGCAAAAGTCGCGGCATTGCATTGTGGCCTCCTTTTTCGCGGTGTATTGTGGCAGGAACGCGTTGTCTGGCATTGCGCTGTGCCTTGTGACCGATTGACAGCATTGTGAACTGTTAATATATGGCAGTGTTGTTGCATTGAATGCCTGTGTTTTGTCTGCAAGCAAGCACATCATCACTGGTCCTACTCGTAAGCACCTTTGGGCATTTAAAAATAGTCTTGCGCAAATTATTGGTTGAATTCGCTGCTAACGGTGCATTTCTGTGAGTTGTGAGCACAAGAAGTCTTCTAAAATTTGAATTTTTGAACTTTGGTTTTTCGCTTTATGAAAATTCATCACAAATAAAAAGGTTGCCATAAAAGAACTTTATTTTGCTCGTTCAGTTTGTATGGTAGCTATATCCTATAGTGTTCCGATCTGAACAATTTGTTCGTAGATTGTACCGTTAGTTCAGAAAATAACTGGTGCCTACTTTCGTGAAAATACGCAATCAAATAAAATAGTTCTTCATACAAGGACTTGATTTTAATCGTTGAGTTTATATGGCAGCTACATGCTATTATGGTACGATTTGAAAGTTTTTCTCGAAAATTTTAGCTTTGTCTTAGATAATATTTCCTGTCAAATTTCATGAAGATACTTCGATAAATAAAATAGTTTTTCATACAAGGACTTGTTTGTAATCGTTCAGCTTGTATGTCAGCTATATGCTATAGTAGGCCGATTTCAAAATAATTTTCAGAGATTATAGCAATGTCTTAGGAAATAATCTGAGCTTAGTTTCACGAAGATGGGTTGTCATATAAAAAAATTTTCCTTACAAGGAAGTGATTTTGATCCTACAGTTTGTATGACAGCTATATGTTATAGTGGTTCGATATAGTTGGTTCCTAAAAAAAGCACAGCTTCTAGGTGAGAGAAGGACGTGTACAAAATTTCAGACGGGTAGCTCAAAAACTGTGGCACTATTTCGCGTGTATAGCGACGATAAATCTAAATTGACTAAAAAAGTAAGCAATGCCAATTTCTTTATATTCCATAATATAGTATGTTATTGTTGTTTTTGTAACATAACTTTTTAAATTTTGATTATATTTCTGTATTTACTGACATATTATAAAACCATATATGTATATGACGCCTTAACGCTGCATATTTTGATTTAGAAGCACATGTTGCACTATACAAAAGACTTAAGCAACAAACTTGAAACAACTTAATATCGAACAATGTTAACAGTTCATTAAACTTATCGTGATATTATTATGAAATATCCATTATTAAACTAATAACCAACAGACTACATACTTATTTTCAGTAATATCTTTCGAAATTTTTTCATAAAATCAGCAATCTTTACTTCAAGCGCATAATGGAAAACAAAATTCGGAGAAAAAGTAAAACTCATAGCGACCACCAAGTGTGTGCTAAACACAACTTGCTTTCTAATAATTCTTTTACTGCT
Organism: Bactrocera latifrons; assembly: GCF_001853355.1. Classification (NCBI taxonomy): domain Eukaryota; kingdom Metazoa; phylum Arthropoda; class Insecta; order Diptera; family Tephritidae; genus Bactrocera; species Bactrocera latifrons. Next base: position 377,853 of record NW_017535185.1, read on the forward strand.
CTTCATTGCTATTTTAATGGCCATTAACTGATGAAGAAATGTTTAGAGGAAACTAAAACTGCAACAGGTGCCTGCGAGCAGAATGGAAGGGAATATGCATGTCCACTTTAGTGCTACGAGATCTGTTGATAGTAATACTTCATAATAAATGCAGGTCAAAGTATTTATAACAAGAAGTGGACATAAATTTCTCAACAACAAACAGCTGCTAATAAAAGGGGTCAACAACAAAGAATGAATTGTTAAAGAGGGGAATAGTTGTAAGAGCCATAGCTATGAGGGAAATACCACATTTTAAAACGACTTTTGCACTGTAGAGAATATAAATATAATGGACAAGCTTTATTCTCATACACTAAACTAATTTTTATTTAATTTTTCTCTCAATATTTTTTATAAAAATTGTTTCTTATTGCATGAAAAGCGCTTAAACTAAACTCATGACTAGAGTTGCCAACATACATTCTAGTGTTCATATACTATTTTCAACATCAGCGCCCCTCGATATACGAGGACAATTCAATTTGATCTGGCAACTCTATGATCTTCACATCAATTCTTGACTGCACTTCACTCAAAATTTTGTTATCCGCCTCATCCGAAACGAAGGAGATGGCCAATCCTTTGGTGCCGAAGCGACCAGGTGTCGCTGCTCTCCGGCATGTCATAGTTGAAGGCGATGTTCACACGCTCGATATCCATGCCGCGYCCAAAGAGATTGGTGGCAACCAAAATGCGTTTTTGGAATTCCTTGAACTCCTGATAACGTTTTAAACGCTCCTCCTGCGACATGCCACGATGTATGCCGACGGCGGGAAAGTTCTGCTCGCTATAAAATATATTTTAAAACAAAGTTCGATAATTTAAGCATACATGCGWGTTTAAAATTTTCCATTTGGTTCTCTCGTTTAGGTACGGTGAGCCAAAATTAACCGGCGCGATACTAAACACAACCCAAGAAAAATTATTCAGACTTTATTTAGTGTAGTTTTTTAAAAATTGCACTCTTTTAACGCTCAAACAAAAAACTTGGCAGCACTTGATGTAATAAATAAACTTAGCAATATGAAACACAGCTTGGTAATGAACAGCTGATTGTTTGCTTACACGTGTTGACATTTTAGTTGAAGCATTTCATTCGTGCGAAATTTATTAATTTATATTTATTGTCACCTTCCTGATACGATTACGACAAATATACGAAAAGTTCAATTGTGCTTTAGAAATCAAACCAAACAGAAAAATGCGTGAAAACACACCACCACGAGTTCACGACATAGAGGATGACGACGTCGAGGAAATACACTTCGATCAAGACGCTGCGCCAGACGATGACGAGCTCGAAATGGAGGAAATAACCATGGAGGAGTTGGAAGCGCGCTATGGCTATCTCTCCGAAGAGGATGAAACTGCTGAAGGCGCCTCCTTCCAGCCACCGGAACGTGATGATGCCATATTGACATTCATGAAACACAAAAAGGCCGTTTTCGGTTGTTCATTGCATCCAAATCGTCCGTTGGCCGCTACGGGGGGTGAAGATGACCGCGCTTATGTTTGGGATATAAATACTTGTGAATTGCTGCATGAGATTACCGAACACAAAGACACGGTAACCGATGTTTACTTCAGTTATGACGGCACATATCTGGCGACGGGTGATATGGCTGGTGAATTGTTCGTGCACAAATTGCAAGAAAATGACACTGGTGCGCCGGTGACATTCCGCAAAGTGTGGGAATTTTCTATGGGTGATATGACATGGATGTGTTGGCATCGCGGTGCCAACGTGCTTTTGGCAGGCAGTGAAAATGGTGAAGTTTATATATGGCGTATACCCTCCGGCGATTGTAAAATATTGCCCGGTGATGGTGTGCGTTGTGCTGTTGGTGAATTAACCGGTGATGGCAAAAAACTCTTTGTTGGTTACACAAATGGTGTTGTGAAATTATGGGATCTGAAGAGCTGCACCGTCGTGATGGAAGTGGATGCACAAAATCCAATGGCGCAACAGTCGGTTGTTTTGTCAGTTGCGTGCGATAAGGAGTCGCCATTATATGCGTCGGGCGCATTGGACGGTGCGTGTTTATGGAATATGCACATACACATTAATATTTAATAATTACCATTTTCTTTGCAGGTAAAATCGTATTCTGCACCAATAACGGTCCAGTTGGCGCGGTGGAAGCTGATGGTTCAGTTGAATGTATCGCCTTCCCGCCTAATAATGATCTTAAAATTGTAGCTAGTGGTACATTGCAGGGACAAATAGCCATTTGGGACTATACAAAATACGGCTTGCGCACATTATGCGATCATAAATTTATGGAAGGTGATGAATCCGACACATTTCAAGGTGGCATAACAAGGTATGTCAATAGTTGTTGTACAACAAATAGTTTTATGACTAATATCATTGCATTCTAATATGCTAGACTCAAGTGGCTCAGTGACCATACGCTTATTGCCGCTACGATGCACGGTAATGTTATCGGTTTTGATGCGCGTTCTGGCGCACGTAAGTTTACACTCGAGGGTCATATGGCGGAAATCTACGAAATGTCTTACAATCCACACGAAAAGATATTGTTGACAGTATCTGAAGATCGCCGTGCGAAAATCTTCAATATACCACAGTTGGGCGATTAGTTGCGTTTGCTAACTCTTGTTAACCGTAATATGTAGCTTGTGTGTCTATGCATTGATTGTCATGAACATACATGCACGTGCATATAGTATATAGACATATAAATATAGCGTATATTTGTAAAATGTTTCAAATTTTTAGTTGAATATATAAGCTTTTTTATGAGACTATAATATATACAAGTATATTAGCAATGTTTGTTTGAAAATAATAGAATGTAACATTGTATTTTTTAACAAAACATTGTTTACAAAATGTTTACATTCTTAATCGAAGAAATTGTATGCCGCTAGCGTGTTAAAATGTAACAGAATTTAAATTAAAAACTGACATCGCATGCTATACACTTTATCAGCGTCTGTATGTACACATAGATAAGTGTCTGTATATGCATATTTACGCACTAGTTGGTAGTTATTGCAATTGGATGTAAATGTTTGCACTGAATTTAAGTCAATCAGATATTTAATTCCAAACATTAATGAAAGTAAATTATCAACCATAAAATATTATTGTTTTTTTTTTTTTTATTGTTGGAATAGTTAAACTTAAGGTCGAGAAAAATCGTAAATTTCGGAGCACCAAAGCTATAATATACTCTTCAGAAATATAAAAGTGTTTCACACCAGAACTAGCTTGCACGACAGCTCTGCCATACTTTGGATCCCACACCCTTTTAATCTGTAACCCTACATTGAACTGACAGAGCTTCAGCTCTTCCCACGTTCGGGTTTAGTACATAACAGTCCACGAAGGGTCAACCATAAGGAACATGCTGAGCCAGCATCAACGGCTACTAACCTGAAGTCAGTGTCCGATCGGAGCTCGGAGTCGAAGCACCTTCCAGTTAGGTTCCCATTCGGCTCTTGACTGTTGACATTTAAGGAAAATTTTCTTCTCTTCTCACACAACGGCGATTAATGCCAAAGTACAGAGAAGACAAAGAAACTTTGTTGGCAACAAACAAGGCAATCGGCCGGCCCTCCAAACTACAATGACATGACTCTTTATGTCTTCCATCGAACACCAGTGAGAACCGTACGCTTCTAGTTATTACCATAATGTACTCCTCTCCAAGCAGTTTCTGCGGGCGTGCTCTCGTAGAAATCACCCCTGCATTCCCCTACTTGGAGCGGAACCGCTTCCTAGGAGCATCGAAAGTTCCTTCATCAGCCACGTCGACGATATAAAACTATACGCCGACCAGACTTCGTACGCATCAAACTTCAGACGTGCACTGACCGCCATTCACAGTGGAGCCATTAATAACTGCAGCGACTCCCTCTCCGTGAATAACCACCACCACCTATTGCCGACGGCGAGCTCGATTTGCCGCGAGAATCGAGAGTGACCCATGCGCGGCTTTGTTCTGAACAATGTAGCTGGTTAAACTCCTACTTATCCAGAATCAGTCCCAGCATGACACCAACCACCTCTCTGGATGCTCTGCTAACCGTACAAATTTGATACTCCTCTCTCTATGGTCCGTCCCCGTCAAAACAGCAAGTATCCGGGACCTACCGTTGAATGACCTCGATGACAACTTATCTAATCTTTACCATCGTAACGAAGACTAGGTTACAACAACAACGAAAATAAGGAAAAGTAAAGTACCGTAAGATGGAGATGGAGGTTAGAAACTCTAAAGTAGAAACAGACTTCGTTTCACTTGGTGTTTTCCATTATCTGTAACTTGGGGATTGGAGTAAATTGTGTATATATGGGTTTGGTCCGAGTTCAGCAGCTTGTGATTGTCTGCTGAAGCTATAAAAGAAGGAAATGTATGCCAAACTATGTAATTCAGAAATCTTGAAGCTGTTGTTGTAGCCACAGAAAGCATTTCCTTATAATTTTGAGAAATCTAGACGGTTTGAAAATCCTTAGATGAATAAAAATCCAGCTCCGCTTCAGCTACGTACACCCGACGGACGTGGGTGCAGCACTCGGTAGTCTCCGGCTCTGAAGAATTTATGTTTTCTAAATTTATTTGCAAGCAAAAACCCACTAGGACCCATTGTACCTTTGTCGGCTGCAATCTGCACACTGCAGCTGTAGACACGAATACAGACATGCAAAGCAGACGAATGCGTCATTGAAGCACGTGCTACGCTGTGGCACCACACAGCGCCGCCAAACACGACAAATGATTGAAGGTCCACGAAACACCAGATACATATAGATATATCTTTATATATGAATGTAAGTATATGTTATATACATATATAAACAAAAACAAAGTGCGAAGAAAGCAAACAAAACACAGCACTTGAGAAATGTTGAATGGCCGCTGCAGGGAAAGCATTGACCGACCAGTGGCACATGGAAATACGAAAATCACACACATTCATACATACATATGTACATATATGTATACATATATATGGATAGTCATATAGTTATTATATATTTACATGGCCTACACTTTGCTTGCCTGCCGTTTGTTTATTTGTTTGTTTGGGCGAACGTTAACAAATTGTATTGCCAACACACCCCCAAAACAGCAGGGGAGGCCCAACAACAACAAACTTACATACAAACAAATACATAAAAGCTCATATTCAAACATATGAAAATTCAAAAAAAAAAATTTTCTCTTATAATGTCAGTTTAGGGTTGTCTATGCGAGCGCCGCGTCACCCGCGCCACCCGCGCCGCCCTACAAATGCGCGCCCACCGTCCATGCTGCCGTCTGTGCTAATATAAAGCGAGTGCGCACTTTTGTTTTCATCACTGCACGGCATTTGCATCTGTGCTACTAAGTAACGCTCATTATTCTATAGAAGCCTCTATGTATATGTATGTATGTGTAGTATATACATATGAAGAGTATGTTTGTGTGCGCGCTTTTCATGATTATTTTATTTCGACACTTACTATTTCTATTTATTTAATATGTTAAATATTTTGCGACTCATTTACACTTGTTTTTTGTATATACAAGAGCTTGACACGACAGTCACGGGTTGTCTTTGTGCATGGCATACATACCAACGATTGCAAGTTCGCTGCTTAAAACAAGAAAAAAAAAAAACACACAATACAATCGCTATTTCGAAGAGGTGATTTACATATTCTTTCATTGGTGTGTACTTTACGTGGTGGGGTCCCAAACCCAGTGCATAACCCTTGGGAGAGATGTTAGCTCGCCTTCGCCTTCGTTCTACGACCGAAAGTCGTAAGCTGCTTGAGCCATTTGTAAAAGAATCGTTTCTGACCTACAGACTGGATAAGGAGGCGAAGCAAATGGATCTGCTAGTGAACGAGAGCAAGACGAAAGATCTCCTGTCATCAAACAAAGAGTCGTCGCACTCGCAACTTGGCTTCCGCGTCACGTGGACAATGACAATATCTGTTGAGTCGACGTTACGAGTTTTCGAGAGAAAGATTCGGCGGAAGAATTATGGTCCGAATGGAAACACTTCAGCTCTGAGAGTATTCGAGGCTGTAACCGCCGGCGGAAACAGAGGCAGAGAAAGACCTACACCCAGTTGCAAAGACCAGGTGGATAAGCATCTAGTTACGATTGGAATTTTCAATTAGCCCCAACAGCGAAAAGAAAAAACAAGTGCCGCTGAAACGAAAAGACTGACACAACGTCTGCGCCATGCAAGCTCAAATTTTGACAAGTGTGCGTCTTAAGGACATTCGAGAGAGCTTGCCGATATCGCACTTCCACACAGTGCTGTTAGATCAGCGAATTTGTCGGACCATTTTCTGGCCTGCAACAGGATTATTATGAACAAGCCAGACGTTTTCAAGTTTTGAACTTATCTTGTCATAAGATCTTATTTCTTAATTTATACATGATGTATTCGAAAGAGAAAGCATATCGGTTTCTCTTTCCAACAAGCGTAAATAAAAGAAACACTTTATATTCTTCGATCAAGAGAATTAAACGCTGTCGGGCCCTTTCTTTTGCTTGCTCACTTGTCTCTTCTCTTTCTGTAAACCTCTTTCACTCTCTCAAACTTTCTGATTCCGTCTTACGCCAGTTTATATTTCCGTTTGAAGTTCCTTTTAGCCAATGAAAACGTGGCGTTGTATATGAAATTAGAAAACCTGTCTATCATTCCGGCCTAAACCCGTCTAATTGGCTTGTGCCTCACTGCAATTTGTATGAATTTCGTGGATACTTGTCTAACAATCAGCCATCTACCCCTTCCTTTTCTGCTCCTTCTAATATTTTATTTCCAACTATTCGTGTATTGCTTGCACTTTTCCAAATCACTTTCAGTTCTTTTTCATACCACCTCGTGTGCGGCCGCGTACAGTTTCTGGTTAAAGTGTTGCGATTGTGAAACATATCATGAAGTATTTTTTAATAAAAAATTATTGTGTAATTCATAGATATGAGAGAGTATGTGTGCTTACAAAAAATTTCGAAAAATCAGTGGTGAAAACGAAACCGAATATGTGGTTATGTTATGTATGAAGTATTGCGGTTTCTGTTACAAAGTGCGAACATAGCAACCAAAAAAATAATGCACATTTTTTAGTATAAATCAGAAGTGACTTATACCAATAAATGAAAAAATATAATACTAAATAAAAGTGCAATGACATGAATTTAAAATAATTACAGCATTTTCATGAAAGTTGCAAAGTTTTGAGCTCTGGAAATAATGTACAGTAAGATTTAAATTCAATATTCTAATATTTAATGCCCAATGGCATTACTATGGAAGAAATAGTATTAAAAAAGTATTAAAAAATTATAATTATCGAAAAAGATATCCACAATATCGGGTTTTGATGATAAAAAAATTATCGATAATAATAATCAAATTCTTGTATTTTATGTAAAGAATATTACTGAGTAATATTAAAAAAAAAATTAATAATTAACGAAAAAAGTTAAGCACAATATCGTGTTTTGATGATAAAAGAATAATCGATAAAAATAATCGAATTCTTGTATTTTATGTAAAGAAT
>NW_017535185.1:386304-397823 GCF_001853355.1 Bactrocera latifrons
AAATAATCGAATTCTTGTATTTTATGTAAAGAATATTACTGAGTAATATTGAAAAAGAATTAATAATTAACGAAAAAAGTTAACCACAATATCGTGATGATAAAAAATAATCGATTAAAAAATAATAAAATAATGATAAAAATAATCGAATTCTTGTATTTTATGTAAAGAATATTACTGAGTAATATTGAAAAAAATTAATAATTAAGGAAAAAATTTAACCACAATATTGTGTTTTGATGAAAAATTATCGAATTGAACTCTCAAACACGTTTTTTATCATCAGCACTAACTCTGAATCACTCGAAAAGAACATTTTTTTCTGTCTATCACACATCGCACAAGCTTCAAGTGTCTTAATCCAAAGAAATACATATAAGTGAGACCAATTTAAAATGGTGTGAAGTTAATTTCCTACCAACTACATTTAAAAAAAAATCCAAATATAATTTGGATTTAAGCAGTTTAACAACGCACATGCAACATATTAGAGTAGGCACTTGTTTATTTCACTGGAATTGTGCCCATTTCTAAATAATATGAGTGTCAATTCGAGTGCGACGGCACACCATAAAATGTGATGGATCACTTCCAGCATTTGCAACATTTTAGCAAAAAGCATTTCGATATGTAGGTGTGTGATTACTCAAATGACTAACATACGAATATATTTCGTAAAATGGTAAAAGAAGATTTCATTATACGATTATAGTAGATATTCGCTGTTTACTCCGAAAATAGATCTCGATTAGATTGGATCTGGTAGACTATGATGGTCACTAAAACCAAAGACAACTTGTCGGAAATAAACTATTTTTTGACGCTGCACTTAAGGGTTTGAGCAGCCTGGAAACCATTTTGCGGAAATGCTATAAAAACAAACAAGACAAATTAGATTTGAATAGAATTAATATTTAGATGTTTAATTTACACATTCAAATGTTATAAAGTATTTACATCGGACAATCAAGGTTTTAAATGAGTCAAAATATAACACATAAGTTGTTGAATTTAATCAATTAGGGTTTCAATTTAGTCAATTAACAAATTAAATCAGGTAATTATGCATAAACAAATTGATAATATAAATTGTTATTATTAGACAATTAAGTATTGAATTAAGTCAATGAATTTAGTAAATTATCTTCATTTGAAGCGAATATTTTATAATTGAGTAAATTCAACTTTAAAACAGTTAATGTGTTGTTTAAGAGTTTCACGGAGATTATTAAGTATATAAATTAAACAATTAAGTATCTACTTAAGTCAATTAAAGTTTTAATTCTGATGATTAGGTGTTCATATCAGACAATAGTGTGTTTAATTGAGTCAATTAAGGGTTAAATTAAGTCAATTAATTTAATTACATATTTCAATTGGACAATAAAATGTTGAACTGAATTAATTAGATTTTTAATTTAGTCAATTAAGAATTTTAATCATAAATTAAATGTTTAATTGACAATATTGTGTCTAACCATTAGAAAATAAAGTATTTAAGGTTTTAATTATGGCTTAATTAAGTCGATTAAGAGTTTACTTCAATGAATTAAGTTTTTTATTTTTTTTTTATTTTATTTTTTTGTTTGAGAAATTGCAAGCTCTACACTAATATTTCGTTTAATTTAGTTAATAATGTTTTTGATTAAATTTGACCGTAAGATTTATTACTTTATTGCTTAAGTGTTTAACTCAGGCTATTAAGTGTTGAAATCAGGTTGAAGTATTTAATTGAGTGAATTAAGAATTTATTTGAATATATTAAGGATTTAATAGAGTAAATTAAGGATTCAGTTGAGTAAACTAAAGATTTATTTTAGTAAATTAAGGTTTTTAAATGAGAAAATAAATTATTTAATTCACTCAATTAAGGGTTTATTGTGTTTAAATGTTTAATTGGGTCAGGTAAACTTTTTTTTTATTTATTTAAAATTGTTAGATCTTACTAATTTTGTTCATTGAAAATTTAACTGCCCTCGTGCAAGTATTCATTTGCTTTGCTGCCGCAGTTCTGTATTTTTGTGCTCTTGATTTTTATTACTTATTATTCACTCAATTTGTGTTATTATCTACTACTCTTTGATACAAAAGCTCACTCTCATGCATACATACACAATAAATGAGCTAATCAGTGCAATCCATTAAATTGACATTTTCGGCTTAGTATCAAAAAATTTAAAGTGTTTTGTGTAGGCGACTTAAGATTTTGTCTGTTATTACCCAATTAAGATGACAAGGTTTTGCATAAGTGTCTCGTTTGTAAATTTCTTTTCACATATGATGACAGGTATTATACAAATGAAAATGATGAATATATTACCAGTACTTTTTTATAAACTATCTTTGGATAATTCACATCCCAAATTTTTTCCCATAAGCGGTTGCAAGAAATATGTGATACAAACAAGATATTATTAGTATTTTGATGGTTTGAACGGAGAAATGTGCAAAAGTGTGTGGAAGTTCATTCAAGAATGTCTGAAAGCCATGTGCGTGTAAGAGATATTTTCCACGTAAAGGGAAAAAGCAAGATTTGTTCCTCTCTTGAAGTCTCCTAATAAGTTCAGGAGCGCTCTCCGTTCTTATCGGGGTATCAGTCTCCTTCCAGTTCTTGGAAAAGTGCTGGAAAGAGTTTTGGTAGAACAGCTTCATTAGCTATGTGGTCGGATAGGCAGGAATAAAAATGTTCAGAATGTTGTTAGGAAGACCATCAAAAATTTAACTACCAAAGTTAAGATCGAGTAGTGCAACGACTGGAGGAACTTGGCTGTGCGGAAATTACTCTTTTATGGAGTTAATTTTCGTAAATTAATGTAAAATTTCTCTCTAGCCGCCATGAATGGGAGTGTGGAAATCGGAGTGATTCAAGGCCGCCCGAAGAGTTCCAACTGTAGTCCAGATATCTGATCTCATGAATAAGGTCAACATCAGGTATGTGACGCAAGTCGAAGAAAGGAAAAGAGGTAAGCCTGGCAACACATTCGTCTATGATTACGGCCTTGTAAGCTCTTTGAAGAAAATTTTAAGTGCTGGAATGTCCAATGGACTTGGCATTATCTACATAATACTATTCGTTAGCTGAACGAAGATTTGTCTGGTAACCTCTGTGGCAGCTGACTGATTTGGAGTAGTTCTTAACATTTTATTTTGGTACGGGTTTTTCATTCAACGTTTCGAGGGATCATCTCTACATATCTGCAATTTCTCTGCACTTTCATATCAACTGTCTTTGACGATGTATGAATGATAGTCAAAATAACTGAAAAATTAACAACAAATTGAAGTCTCAGAAAGAAAATAGATAAAAAAAAGGTAAATGAAGCCGAAAGAGGTCGATCAAACTAGATTTGGCTGAATCTCAATGATCGCATTCTATTACAAATATTATAAATATAAAATCATACATACAGACGTGAGTATATGTATATATAAATGCCTACATATATACACACATACTTGCTTAGTACATGAAAAATCCCGTTTAGTCGGCGCTGATTAAAGTAAATGGAAACAATAAGGTTGATGATTAAATTATCACACCACTATGCCATCGAGTCAAGCAAACACATTCGTGTGGCAACAACAAATGCAACATAAAGACAGCACATTGACACAATTGTATGGCACAATAAAAGCCAGTTGATAATATTATTAGTATCCACTGCAAAAAAGTACAATAAAGCGTAAGTAAATACGTGCAACAAAAATCACAAATGTGAAAATGAAAACGTAAAAAGCAAAAGCAAAGTTGTCAACATTGATAACAACAATGAGAGTGCAAACAAAGATAAATAATGCTACTGAATAATTTTATACGCTGAAGTTGACAGAAGTAAGGTAAATGTGAAATAAATACAACAACAATTGGGTATAGTACATTAAAAGAATAACAAGAATTATCACAAGGGTGTCGAGATAGTTTCGTGATATTTCCTTTCTTGAAAAAAGACTCATAAAATCAAAAACTTGTTTTAAAATATCTCGCACTTTACATATATCGACTGATGTCTAAACTTACATATATTCCTTACAAGAACATCTTTGTAATCGGTCCGTTTGTTCGACAGCTATATGCTATAGTGTACCGATCTGCACAATTTTTTTCTGAGATTGCACCATGGGTTTGGATAATAATATATATGTACGTGAAGATATCTCCTCAAATTAAAAAAATTGTTGCTTAAATCAGTCAATTAAATGTATAATTGAGTCAATTAATTTTGGCTTGGATAATAATATATACGTGACGATTTATCCTCAAATTAAAGAAAAAACTATTGCGTAAATCAGGTAATTAAATGTATAATTGAGTCAATTAATTTTGGCTTGGATAATAATATATACGTGACGATTTATCCTCAAATTAAAAAACTTGCTGCTTAAATTAGGCAATTAAATGTTTAATTAAGTCAACTAATTTAGTAAACTATCTTTATTTATAGTCAATTATTTTTTTAATTGAGTAAATTAAACATTATGAGAGTTCCTTTGTTGTTTAAAATTTTAATTTATTTTATTAAGTGTATAAATTAAGCAGTTAAGTAGATAATTAACTCAATTAAGATTTTAATTGAAATTTTTAGATGTTCAGACTGACTTGATCAGACGAATAAGCGTTTTATTGATTTTTATTTATTTTATTAGGTGTTTACATCAGACAATTAATTGTTTAATTGAGTCAATTAAGGATTAAATTTAGGCTTTTATTTAAATTAATTAAACGTTATAACTATCACTTTGTTATCGAAATAAGTCAACGACGAGTTTATAATATAGTTTTGCCGGCATAACAACGCCTCCTAAAGCTCTTTTTCTTTATCACCTGACTGACACTAGTGGAAAAGCAATACAACCCCACCTACTGTGGCTGTTGTAAGTGCAAACACATATACATATACATACAGAATTATTTTATGAGATTTGTGCACAGATTTAGACTTCTTTTTATCAAAATCTTAACAGCAACATTGTAGTTTTCTATTATTTGCAAATTGACTATATTTTGCGCTTTTGTTGAAGTGTATTTCTTGTTGATATGCGTGCATTTTTTTGAAGATAACTTTTTAAGATCTTACATTCTCTAAACACATTTAACTTAGTCGCCTTGAGTAAGTCAACAACTACTTTAAGTGTCCTTAATTGTCTCACAAAAGCTAATGGTGATTCTTATTGTTGATACGTTTTGTGGAAATTTATAACTCAAAATTCCTTTTTAAAACTAAATAAAGCAGAAATTATTTGAAAATAAACTGATTAGCTTTTGTTTAGCAATTTTGAGAATATTATTTTGTTTTCCCATGCAGTAAAAATGATAGGTATTATGATGTTAGAGCTGAAGCTCAGAAGACTCGTATTGTTCTATTTACATATGGCTCAATACGTCTTCAGCATGGATTGGTTTATAAGAAGAGAAGACTAAAAAATTCTAAGATGAGCTTTTGGTCTTTAGATCATTTTAAATAGTTCACTTGTATAGAAGTGCCATTTCCACAAAGTCGTGTTTACGACCACACGTTGACCATTGTCTCTACACGAGTGTTCATATCAACGTTTGGTGCGAAGGTGTGGTGGATGGCATTAGGATAAACGGGTCTACTTGCTGTGGATTACGGTTCTAAAGAAAACTACATCAACAAAGGTGGTGGAGGTTACCCTCAACATCCGACCAACGTAACAACATACAAGAAAAGTAAGAAACTATGCTTACGGCATTGTATTAGATCATTGGAGCCAGTCTCGGGTTCACCATGGGCGTGGTATCATACTCGAACTTGTTAATGTACTCAGTCTAAGCTGGCAATATGAACGAGAGAAGGAGGCCAACGAAGAATTTGACATCTCGTTTTCATTCGCCAGCAGAGATGATTGGACCAATGGTTCTGTGATCGACAGTTTCTACGGTGAAATCCACATATTTACGGACGAAAATTCACACACAGTAGGCAACTTCAAACAAAATGACTACAATTCAGTCTTTCAAACCGAAATTTTGGGCATAATAGACAGTGCCAAGTTTGCTTCTAATCTAACTAACAAGTCCATATACATTATAGTGGATAGCTAAGCGGGAATTAAGACTATCCGTAGCGCCAATACGAGGTATAAGCTTATGCAAGCACGTAATAACTAGGCTTTTAGTGGGTAACTTCATCATATCATCCGGGTAACCGCTCATTTAGTAATAGAAGAAAATGAAATGACAGACAAACTTAACCGCTTCGCATTTGAATAATTTTATATCTTAATTACATCGTTTTCCGTCAGCTTTAATGTTATCTATAAGTTTCTCAAAGTGTCGTTAATCTACCAGTCACTTGGCATACATAAAGACTCGCCACAATGTTACCTAAATATAAGCCAGCATCACCCTTCTTGAAAGTCAGCTCAATTTACTACCGGATAAAAGAAAGTTCATTTGAGTTCAAGGTGAATAATACTTATATATCAAACATATGATGATGTGCACTTGCAAAAATTTTGTGTTTTCCTTTGGATTTGTTGAGTGGTGTTATTTTTTATTAAAAAGCGCTTTACAATTTTTCGTTGTTCTTTCTTATCTTATTTTTTTCGACGTCTTGTTTTCCACTTGTCGCTTACAAGTCCCACTTCCTTTAAATAACATTTTACCTTTGCCTTGCATCATAACAATTATCTTTGGCTTTTTGACAATTAGTCAACAAACCAAGCCTTGGCACCGCCTTCGTGAACCTAAACAACAGCTCTTCAAGTTAAAGTATGTATCTTCGTAACCAAAGGCGTTATCCTTAATGCCATTGTAGGTATAATGCGGATCTTTTCAACTGCATGGCCAACATAACGTTTGTGGTTAAAGGCTAAGCTGAACTGCAGCTATTTAGAATTGAGTTGTTTGAAACAGTAATGTTTGTTTTGTTTTACTTCGAAAGGTCGGTTTTTGTATTTCGTTCTAGCTCTTTCTCTCTCTTTCACTCTTCCTCTGGAAAAATAGTTCCACTCTCTTAAGGTTCAACTTGTCTTTGTTGACTTTAGCACTGCGTTTGACAGCATATAACGCGAAAGTATTTGGAATTCCTGAGAAGCTTTCAGTTTCAATCAAAGCAAAATACTCAGCGTTTAGATACAGTGTACTTCACAATGGCGAGCTATCAGACAGCATTACAACGAACGCAGATGTTCGTCTACGCTATTTACTTTCTTCGGTTCGCCGAAAGGATACTACAGAAGTTTGGCAATAAGATCTGGTTTAGAAACCCAACGAAAGTCGCAATGGACTCAGCTCCCGCGGAGACACTCGGACATATGTTAGCCATGAATATTTTATGTCAACATCTAAACCCGTCTTTTTGTAGATGTAGACTTTCTTTTCACCGCCGATATCTTCCAAAAAAAAAATTTGCATACTCAATTGCCTTTTGCATTTCTTTTTTTAGATATTGACTAATTATAATATAATTTAATTATTTTTTCATTCAACCGAAATCAATATGTACGCGCGATATTATATCAAGCTGGTTTTAGAGACTGAGTGGCATGCAATCCACCGTCAAACTGTATACAGGTTTCACCGTTATTTTGCAGACTTCAAGCATTAAATTGCTCGGGTGCTTGCATAATTGTTCGCTGCTCATGCGCAGTGGTTATTAAATTTTTGAAAGCCTATACTTAAGTAATTGTGGTGTAGGATGGCAAGGTGTTTTAGAGTTGGACAAAAAAAGTAACGGAAGAGTTGGAAAGTGCAATTTGCATATAAAATTTAAAAAATTGTTCGTATGTCAATTTTTTTTTTCATATGTGGTATATGCTGAGAGGTAGTTATGGAGTATATGTACATACTTGTATATTTGTTTTCCCAATCTTTCGAGAAAAGTGTCTTCCGCGTAAAGCAATTTAGTCGAATTTAGTAAAAAAGCAAGCATTAATCAATTAAGATGGTCTTTTTTGAGTATATTTTCCCAAAGAATTTCATGGCTTCAGCACTTGACAGATTACAGTTATTATAGAGTCCAAGGAACGAAGGTTAGTTAACTGCGTTTGCTTAGTAGCTGTCAAAACAATCACTGCTTTATCTCAATACCGTCTTATTATACATTTGTATATACTTCTTAACAATGCAAAATTATTAAAACAAAACTCGTGTATGCATAACTGTTCATTCTGATTTGAATTCCTTCTTATCAAAATCAAAAAAATAAAAAAAAATAAAAAAAAAATGGAGCGAATGCATGCCTATAATGCTTATAAATCCTCCAATGTGTATTTGGCTCTGTCTCTATTTTATGTGCTGATGACACTTCGTATTAATTGAATAATTAGCGTTCAATTGATCATAAAGTAATTGAGATTACAGCGGGCACTCAATGCAGTAAATAAACAAAGTGCGAGCACTCATATAGCAAGTACTCGTATTGGGCTACCGCTGACAGAGATAACGAAGCACTGATAAGCTTAGCATATGCTATATATGGTTGAATAGGTGATACTATATATATATATATATTATTTTTATGTTTCAGTGAAATCGAAACTTTCCCTTTTAGCAACAAAGAGACCAAAATAGAACATAAAATCACGTAAGTCAAGGTCACGCCGTTAATATAAGGTTTTGATGTCAATAACTATAATATAGGATATCGGCTTTTCTGTGATGAAATCTATCAAGAAGCCATATAAATCGATTCAGTGCATTTTAGAAAATCTCTATTAAACTATAAGAACCATTATAACCTGATTTTAAGGTTATACCATTGCAAATAATACGTACTACTTTTTGAGACTCTGATAGTATAGCTAAATATATGTATGTATGTATGTAATAAGTGCGAACTATTTGAAATCTAGAACTACTGACTTCTGTACTGAAGGCTGGTTCTTTACAGTTTTCATTTGTAACATAATTATTATTTGAGCTTTCTCATAGCTGATATCCCCGCCACGTTTCGCCAGCGGAATCAGAATCATGACTTTTTTTGTATCCACGACAGATTCCTCTGCATGAACTTCGAAGGTCTTGATGGATCTCCAACCCTCAGTTGGCAGATTTGTGTTGCAGGCTCTAGTGAGCTGCTTTATCTGGTTCGGCTGTGTAAACGGGATGCTCTTGCTCTTGGTCGGGATGGCAGGTCTTTCCTGTCAACCGCTACCAGGTTGGCTCCGTGGTATACATTCCCAACATACCGGCATTCCTGCAAGACGATGGTGAACCTGGATTGCTTTATAGCACTTCCACCCAAAAATTTGTCAGAATAGCTTGAACTCATTTCCACTGAGCTCTGAGGATTTTTCCTTCGATAACTCCTTCATCCAGCACACCAATGATGATGCGGTTCTGGGTCAAATTAGTTAAAACCGCTTTCGTGCAAACAATAACTTTCTGGATCTTCTTTGTAAGCACTTCATTGGTGGGCACGCATCTCAGCAGGTAGGCAGCATATCGTTTGTCCGCGCATCATGATTTCGCTAGGTAATCGACCTTAAAATTAAGCCATTCCCTGGCAGACGCACTAGTAGAAGTAGCACTTTTGCAATCTCCTTCACCACCCTGCTTAGCAATCATGCTTTGGCTACAAGTTTGAGTTCGAAATCTTCTTCCCATCCCTGCTTAGCAATCATGCTTTGGCTACATGGTTTCGGTTCGGCTGCCGCTAGTGTTGTTGCCTTCCTGGAGCCAGTTTAAGCAGTAACTCCAACAAACACAGTTCGCTTCTGTGAAAAACAACTTCCTTCCGACTTTTTGACTAGAAGTTTTGAACCCCTTTAAAAGTATTGAGTTGTTGTCATTATTTTGACTCATATTTGGTACCAACGAGTGTAGTGGAAAGTTTGTCCGCTGCGGCATAACAAGGCTTCCCAACTGAATGATGTGCTATTGAGGAGCAACTAACACCCAGATAAGAAGTCAGAGCTTAGTGAGTTACATACCTTCCAACTGCAACAGAGGCGAACTGCAACGAGCCCAACTCGGCCTAAGTCATGATACTATCTCATCTATTATCAGTTGGTACATTCGGGGAGGATTAATTGAGGGATTTTTTTTTAGTTGAAGGGTATATACATTCTCATCTAGTACCAGACGGTACTTTTGGGGTGGGCTTAGTGTTGGATATATACCAACCTAATTTGGCCAACCTAATTGCTATAAGAAATACAACTGAGAAGGATATTATAGCATTAGTGCGGCTAACTTATTTTTTAGTTTCGACTATTTATAGCCATTTTACTGGTATGGGGCACCCACACTCGAACGAAAATATCGCCAAATCCATCAATTAATAATGCAATGTGTAGTTTTTCTTAAGAAAATATTAAAATGATTAGGAAATCATTTAGTAATTTAATATAAGAAGCATAAAAAAGCAAAATTTGTGACTTTAGAAGTCTGCTCCTCTCTAAACCGCGCTTGGCATACAAATTCGTGTTAAACACGCCCAAAAACAAAGCGAAAAAATTAAATAAAAAGAAAAAAAACCAAAAAAAATAAAAAAAAAAGAAAAAAAATTATAAGAGAAATTAGCACTATTAAGAGAAATTTTTTTTTTTTTTTTTTTTTTTTTTTTTTTTTTTTTTTTTTTTTTTTTTTTTTTTTTTTTTTTTTTTTTTTTTTTTTTTTGCGAACTCCTGCCAAAAGTAAACTCAATTCGACTGAGTTTGAAGTTGCATTGGAGCGACTATTGAGCGTGTGAGTGAGCGCGACGGCGATTGAGTGAGTGTGTGAGCCAAACGTGTTTAGGAGCTATGAGTGCTTTGTATTTTATTGCTTGTTGTTCCGGTGTGTTTTCTCATATTTACTTTATTTTATAAATATTTCTTTTGTTGTTTTTCGCTTTGCTTCTTTAGTGCTGCCGCCGACCTCCGGCATTTTTATGAGTTGTTAATGCATGAACATTCATATCTACCCCGCCAGACAAAGCTACTGCTAACATTTCGCTAAACATTCACCACATTCTGTGCGGTGTATCGTCATTCCACCAACCATTGACGACGACCATGCGGAGCAACCAGCGCCAGCTGTGTAGATATGTATTTGCCGAACAATCGCATGTTTGTAGGTCGTTACGCGCTTGCCAGCAGACGACAGTGTGTTTTTCCAGTTTCCTTTTAGTATGAGTTGAGCGCGCAAATTGTGTGGACGTTTAGAAGCGGCGAAAGTGAAATTATAATCTGCGAATTTTTTAGCTTTTTATATGAAATAATGTTTTTTGCTTAGCAAATTAGTAATATTTTGTATGCAATGAGCGCTCGTTAAGCAATATTTTATTTATATTAAATTATTTATGGAAAAATCATGAGAAACATTAATATATAAACCAGTGTGCGCTTAGACTTTCAGACTTTAGCTTTTTGAGCTCAAAAGCGGCGCGACCACGTGTACAGCAGCAGACTCATTGGAGTGAGTACGTGGTGTGAGCGAAGTTAGTGCGAAATATTATATGCGAAAGTGGAATAAAAATATAAAAACATGCACATAAGTAACTCAGTACCCAATAAAAGACATGTGCGTGTTTTATTGGAATATATTACGATTTAATATTTTAAAATTAAAA
>NW_017535185.1:398956-403545 GCF_001853355.1 Bactrocera latifrons
AAATAAAAAAAAATATCAAAAAATTTTAGTGCTGATAAATTTTATCAACAAAAAAAGACAAAAGTAACAAACATTTAAAATTTACAACAAAATAGCACAGTTCAAATGTCATTCACTTCCAGAATTCTTATGCCAAGCACGCCTTTTATTAATTTATTTGAATTTTTTTCCAAGCACCCCTCCAAAATAAGATTTTAAAGCACTCAGCAAGCATTTTGAACGCTTAGTGAGCGCTACAACTTATTTACATACACACAAACATTGACAAAAGGTAACAACTTTCGTATACGAAATGCAAATTTTGTCTACGTTGACAAACTGATAACGCACAGGGGTGCGCGCGTAAGCGAGTGAATGCGCCACGCTGCCGTGTAGTGAACCCAACAGGAAATAACCAGTGATAAGTGTTAAAAGATAGTGTGAAAACAACAGCAACAAAGTTTCATTTAACTAGTAATTTACTAAACATAAGCAAAACAGCAAAACTTTAACGGTAAAACACAACAAACAGCTGTTGAAAACAGAGAGCTAGAGCGGCAGTGAAAGCATTTGAGCATATCTAGCGCATAACGCGTGGCGGCTGACGCAATAGCGCGTCCGAATTGCCGGTAAAAATAAAGTGGCGATAGAAACACGAAAGTCAAAACAAAAAGGAGGCAAAAATAGCAAGCAATCTGCATAAGAAACAAGAAAAACAGCTAAAGTAAACAAAAAATCAGCTTAAGAAAACACGAAGCACACGCATGCGCTACAAAACACGGAAGCACCATAAACAACCCTAAGAAACGTCTTCAAAAGTAAGGAAGCAACACAAACAAAACCTACACACACAACTCAACCTACCTCGTAGAGCACTTTACACTACGCTACTCTACTATTTTCTAAGCTACTCTCTTTCCTCACGTGAAACAACTCAAATTGAGTTAAACCTATTTTAAATATAAACAAAAAATCAAAAATATTTCACACCATGGCACGCATACAGGCCAGTGATAATATCGTACCTCGTCACATCTTCGATACACCTGTCAATTCGACCGCCGATGTAACTGGCAACGCGCTGCACAATCACTCAACCGACAGCTCGAGTCAAGGATCCGGTGTTAAGCTTAAGAAACAAATCGGTTTGCTCGATGGTGTTGCCATAATTGTGGGCGTCATTGTTGGCGCTGGCATATTCGTCAGTCCCAAGGGGGTGCTCATCTACTCCGGCTCGATTGGTCAGTCGCTGATCGTTTGGATATTGTGCGGCGCATTGAGCATGGTTGGTGCGCTCTGCTATGCGGAATTGGGTGAGTAACGTTATGCAGATTACCTGTATATTCTTTCTGTAACTGCTTTGTTTATACCAGTATTTATGTAAGTACCTGCTTTTCTAGTTCATAAATTTTGTCCACATTCTAGTTAACATAGCGTGTTTGTCGTAGCCAAATGGCGCTTAAGCAATGCTCGTGCCATTGAACCAGTGAAAAGCTATTAATTTGCAGAAACTGACGACTCTAAGCAAAGGTGTTTCCTGTGTAGCATGCTAATTTGGAAAGCAAATATTTGTTGACGTGAATTATTGAGTAATTTGTTGGTTGTAGACAGTGCACGTATTTTTTGATGTTTTAAACGCTGTCTATTTTAGTAAAGCTCGTCTTTAGATGCTTATATTATTATTTGAGAGACATTATTTGTTTGCTTCAATAATTTTGGTGTAATGCTACTGGAGTGATAACTCGATGTAGGCGATTAAACCGTGTCATTCACAAAAATTCGCCCCAATGCATACGCCTGAGCTTTTAAACTGTTGTAAAACAGCTTTACAGCTTTTTATGAATGTTTCATAACTTATTAATTATTTAAGTCCAAAAAAACAAAAATATTCTTTATGTATTGTAGACAGTTCAATTTGTTTATAAACGAACGCCAAAAGATCACTCAACTCGGAAAAAATTACTTTAAGTTTAATGTATTCTGTATGAGCTTTTTATAACTGTTCCATAGCCGGTTTTATGGTTTAGAAAAACCAAAAGATTATTTATGTTTTGCCGACAAAAAACTGATTTATTGTAAGCGAGTGACAAAAGAACGCTCAACTCGGTTAAAATTTCCCTAAATTCAAAAATATGCCTCTTGACTTGAGTAAAATTCCTTTTTTCTTGTAAGCGAGTGACAAAAGAACGTTCANTCGGTTAAAATTTCCCTAAATTCAAAAATATGCCTCTTGACTTGAGTAAAATTCCTTTTTTCTTGTAAGCGAGTGACAAAAGAACGTTCAACTCGATTAAAATTTCCCTAAATTCAAAAATATGCCTCTTGACTTGATTAAAATTCCTTTTTTCTTGTAAGCGAGTGACAAAAGAACGTTCAACTCGATTAACATCTAAAACTCAAGCGAGTGAGAATAGAACACTTAACCCGGTTAAAACTACCCCTAAATAAAAAAAAAAAACTCCTTTTTTGTAAGCGAGTGACAAAAGCAAGTTCAACTCGTTAAAAATTTCCTTTAGTGTTGTTAAAAATAACTCAGCTTTTAAATATACGAACAGTTGTGATTATCCTCGGCTATTAGTGTATTTGGGTTGGATATCTAACAACCACAAAAAAACAGAGGTTAAACTTAGATATCAGACATAAATCTACTACTCGGATAACGTCTTAGCCTACTCCACAAAAATTCTCACAGAGTTTTAAGAGATCAATATAATTTTTTCTTCAAACAGACCGAATTATTAAATAGGCCTTCGTAATCTACTATATTCCAAAGATCTTCTTTAGATCAAATAGGATTGACCCGCTGATAGATTTTCAGATTCTTCGAAGCATAGTCTTTAGTAGCCTTAGATATAAGACATGAATCTACTACTTTCAGTTTATCGGATAATATCTTAGCTCACTCCACAAAAATGCTATATTGTAGAGAGAAACACTAAAATTCTTTCACTGGTATTTTCCCTTCCCCGAGGTTTGCAAGTTGAACCTATTGCAGACCCCTTTTTAGTCTCGCTGTGTTTAGCATCCCGCTATTTGGCTCACTTTCTATTTATTCTAAGGACTCTGAGAATATGCGTCCATGCCCCTTTTTAGAGCGTAGTACATTTTCCGCAATTTATAATCAACGCCGGTTAGCGTTTTTCGTATTGAGTTGGCGAAACTTATTTCTAGAACTCTTTGTTCTTCCTTAATAGATGACAAAATTTTTTCTCACTCAATTAATTCAAACATAAAATCTTAAAATTCAACAGCTGTTCATACTCTCATCGCTATTTATGCATATTTATACAGATGTTTACCGAAAAAATTGTCTTCTTCTTTACAAGTGTAATAAACCCACATTTTTACTAAAGCTTTGTAAGAAGCTCAATTTTACGTACTTTATTCAACAAGTCCGTATATTCGAATTTAGTCGTCTAGCACATATTACTTTTGAGTACGCAGTGGTAAGAAACACACTTACAATAATTAGCAAATATTAGGGTGGGTCAAATTTTATATTATTTTTATACAAATATTTAAATAATTTAGAAAAAATTTCATTTGAAGTACTCCTTTCTATTTTATTAAATTTTTATATACCTGAAGTAATCCTGTAAAATGTTTACTAATAAATATGCGTTTCTAAATTACAAACTGGAAAAAATAATTTTTGAAAACAAAAAAAATCATAGTATGAATTTAGTCGTCTAGCACATATTACTTTTGAGTACGCAGTGGTAAGAAACACACTTACAATAATTAGCAAATATTAGGGTGGGTCAAATTTTATATTATTTTTATAAAAATAATTAAAATAATTTAGAAAAAATTTCATTTGAAGTACTCCTTTCTATTTTATTAAATTTTTATATACCTGAAGTAATCCTGTAAAATGTTTACTAATAAATATGCGTTTCTAAATTACAAACTGGAAAAAATATTAGTCACAGGGTAGATAATATTTGAAAACCAAAGAAATCATAGTATGATAAAACCCATTGAAAACGAAAGATAAAAAAAAATTAAGCAAAAATAATGTAAGGGCGATCTTAGGACTGGAAGCTGAAAGTTACTTGCGCGGTTGAATTTTTAAGAGTTGAAAACAGTTAAGATCGATTTCCGTCAAAACTACGATTCCTATAGAAAACCGTTATATGGCAAACTTGTAAAAAATTAAAGGATATACAAGTTTTGCTTTAAAATCTTTTTCATATAATCTCAAAATATTGAATGAGGCATACAAATAACTATTTTTTTACGTGAATTATAATCGAATAAAATAAGTGTTTGATACATATCGTTTCCGCTGTCAGATATAACCAATATATAACCATTTTATAATTGAAACTCAAACTCTATTATATCGTTTTTCCTTCGTCTATAAAATTATCAAAAGTGGTGTTAAGTTATTTTGAAATTTAGGTGAGCATATACTTTTAAAAATATCATTAAAAGGAGAAACCATATTTGTTTGTTTTGAACCATGCGGCACACCCTAATACACATGTAAAGCTTAAAAAATACACCGACACTTTGCAATCAATTTGGGCAAAATCAAATTTTGAATGCCCACCACTGATTGATTTTTAATGCTAATAGCAGAACAAGTAAATATCGACATATATACA
>NW_017535185.1:403704-406023 GCF_001853355.1 Bactrocera latifrons
TGAGTAATTTAGCAGCAAAAGGTAGAAACTGAACCCCTTTTTGGTGAACCGCAAACTCCCACATATCACACATACTTATATTGTGCATGCATATATACATATGTTTGTATATATGTTATTTATATCTATGTACGCTTCAAAGCAACGTGTGTAACGTTAAAAAAACACACCAACCGTGCCATTTGTAAACAATTAAGCTTTTTGATAAAACCCAGGCACGCATGTGAGCAAATTCTTATCTGTTGTTGTTGTGAGTACTTTTCGCTGTTGTTAGTACATATATGTACATTTACTTAAGATTTATATATAACATGCATTAGTTTTCTATATCAACCAGCTAATAATTATTTTTCACGATATATTTATCTTAAAAAGTTAGCATATCTCACACTATAACCAATGTGATTTCAATATTTGACCGCAATCAACTCACCTGCTCGCAATGAGAGCTTGCCAACACGTGTTCAGGTTTGAGAGCAGCATTAAGCATAAGTCAGTTGGGAGAACATTCATATGAAGTATGAAAAGCATGATGCAACTCAACTGCTTGCAGTTGTTAGAGAACTTACATCAGCCACTAGAAAATTGGCGGCTAATAACCATAAATGCTCAAAAGAGAGTTGTGTTTAGATATATACATACATACAATTGTTTAAATATATTATAATTACATATAAACTTTTTTGTTTGAAAAATGCAATGAAATGAAATAGAGGTAAAAGTTCGCATACTTGATTTCTAAGAAAAAAATAATAATATTGTGTAATGCGGTTGCTTTTGAAGAGAAACTTTTGTTTATAGGCACATTTTTCCACTTCTTTTTATGGGAGAATTTGTTGTAATTGTTTAAGTGAATGGATTGTGAATATACATTTATATCGTCACCTAAAATGCAAAACAACGTAACATCACTTTTCACAAGTTTACAGGCGATGCAAAAGCGATAAACAAAATTTGAGTTTTGGTTATAAAATGGTTATATATCGGTTATAAAATGGTTACATGTTGGTTATAAAATGGTTATATATCGGTTATAAAATGGTTACATATTGGTTATATTTTTCAGCAGAAGCTGGCGATATCGCCATTCACCTACGCTAAAGCAGAAAACGTCGAGTTTTCTCAGGAAAAATTCTTCCTCAGATTTTTCAATATATTCTTATACATATTTTTGCTTTAATAAAATAAAATAAAAATAAAAAAATATTTAAAGGCTAGTTTATATAATTAGTATTACAATATTTTAGCCAAAATCAAGTATTTTAACAAAAGAAAAAAAAAAAACGTGTTTCTATGTGTATGAAATTAAAATATTAATAATTTCTATTATAGTATGTATGCATGTTTATAATAAACTTTTCAAAGTTATATAAATATACATATATCTTATCAAGATTTGTTGTCACTGTGAAATAATTATATTATTAACGCAACAGCCAACTATATTGCAAAAGGCAGACAGACACATACATCATTGCGTATATAAATATTCCATAGCTCAATAAGTAGGTCACTGGTTAGGCATACTGAATGTATAAAAGTGAAAAAAAAGAAGAAGAAAACGTTAGCATCTACTACACAAAAGCTAAAATACCTTCCACAGGTGCATTTCGTATAGCAAAAAGTGTTACAAATAACCGAAACTCGAATTTTATAAATAGTTCTACGTTTAGAAATCACAGCGTTGCCTCGGACAATAATACGCACTGAATTTCGTGAAGATAACTTCTCAATTAAAAAAATTGTCTATACAAGAACTTGATTTTGTTCGTTCAGTTTATATGACAGCTATATGCTATAGCTCCTTTGGGTGGAAAGCACGTATGCAAAATTTCAGAGGGATTTCATGAAAATATATATTAATTATTATTAAAAAAAAAATATTTTTATTTCAACAGTAATACCAAATAACCCAATTCAATTGCTGCACGAATTAATTCACTTAGCATTATTGTCGTTATAAACAGTTAGTCTTTAATATCTTATTGGCTCAATGCAACTGTATATTTGTTGACATTGTTCAGTGTTTATGCTTGAACGCCTAAATGTATGTGTTTACACGGTTAATCCTTCGGGCCGAAAATTGCCGAAAAAAAGGGTGGTCAGTGACGTCAGCCAGCAAAGCTGCGTAAACAAACATAAGTATGTACATTGGAGAAATTTGATAGGCATGACTAAAAGAGCAACAAGTAGAAAGTAAAACGCAGTAGATTAATCTTGTCTACTTTTTGTTAAAATTTAAATATAAATATTTATGAATTAATAATAATTTTAGGTTTTGCATTTTTTTACAAAATTTCATTGCTTATTACCAAGTAA
>NW_017535185.1:408123-413058 GCF_001853355.1 Bactrocera latifrons
TCTAAATGAACTTCAAATTCAAATAAGTGGGCTCATTTCCTGAATTTACTTATGAAACTATTGCATGGTAAAAATAATAAAATATCATGCCATTATCATTAAATTATATTAAAAATTATATTTTTTTATTGCTGTGTAACAATTCTATTTCGTATATTGACCCCTCTTACCAGGCCAAATAGAATACTGATAATAACAAATATAAAGAGAAATACTTTAAAGCAGTTGAATAAATAATAAACTGAATACTTGTTTCGCAACGAACTAGCTGCTTTAAATACATTGGCCATAAAATACGAATTGAAGGTTTAGAGGATTTGAATTCTTAAATTTTTCGATTTTTAGTAAAATATTTCGTAAAATATAATAATGTACTGTTCATACATACATACACATATATATATGGATATACATTTATGTATGCATTTCTTAGTTTAAAAATTTTAATATTCACGTTTTTTGTTATTTTTGTTTTTGTTTTTTATGCACGTATTTTTCCACATGCTTCAACTTTTATTTATGTACATATGTATGTATATCGAATTGTTACTATTTAAAAGACCCTAATATAAGTATTATATAAGTGCCGGTTTTTTGATTTTCTTATCACTATTCCAGTCACTAAAATTAAACATGAATATATTTACATAAACATTCTTAGAAATATTATGTGTAATGGCATGTCTAAGCAAAGAGAGCGGTTTAAGAGTACACTCATAACTTGCTGTTGAATTGTGCACACGTGCAATGTCTCTCTCTCCCTATCTCTCCTTCTATTCAAGTACATTTAAGCGCGTTGCCAACCACTTGTACATTGAATAAATTTAATAAAAAGTATTGTGGCGAACACTATGAATATATTCATTTCAGAATAGAAAATTGTTTTTCTTACAGCTGCTACTATGAAATATTAAGTAGATGAAAAAAGAAAGCAGCTTTGAATCGCTTAGTGAGGTATTTTTTTGCATTTTCTGAGAAAATTTGCTAAAGTATATTATATCTATATATTTGTACATAATTTTTATACCATCGAAAAGTAGTGATATCAACTAAGAAAAATAAACTCAACGCCTTAAAAAAACAGATATTCTTTTACGTGAAAATTTTTGAATGAAAATTAGAGTTTTGCCGATACTAAGTAAAAATAAGGTGGGAAAATAAATAGTGGTAAGTTGCCACCAAAATTCGTGAAAAAACCTCTTTTGTTTTTAATAAATATAAACAATTAAAAAAAAATAAAAAAACTTTTTTTTTTTTGTTTGAAAAAATAAATAAAAAATTTTAATTTATGTGAAAAAGCTGTTAATACAAGAATTGTAGACCCTTGTACTACCAACAACTTTTCTATAAAAATATTTTTCGTAGGACTCGTAGTTTTGCCGAAAATCGAGATAAGCCTTTATATAGTTAAAAATTCAACCACTGCCTTACCCTTCCTCTTTGTGACCTCAGATAGCACTTAAATTATTTTTTCTGTAATTTTTGTAATATTGCCTTCCCTTTAGAGTTTTTCAAAATAATTTGTAAAAAACATTTGCCTTAAACCCCCAAAATAAGCCTCAGTTACTGCGATTATCTCGTTAATATTGCTAAATTTCTTTCCAGCGAATATACTCATGAGGTCTAAGCACAAAAAATAATTACTAGGGTCCAGATCTGGAGAATGCGATGGATTCTGATAGGAAAATATTTTCTTCTCTTATTTCGAATTTGTCTTTTTTCATGATTTTGGCTTTCCAACGATCCAATTGTTTTGGTTGGATTGTAAGTTTGCGCGGCAGTCACTTCACATACCCAAATATTAATTAACAATATATATGGTACAATACGTTCGTTTGATATCTTAGAAGTATCAGATTTCTCTCGCTCTCTCAAACAACTACACTTTACAGGCATTTTAAATTATTTTGGGTACGTTTTTAATGTTTTCGTCGGTAACAGCCTCATTTCGCCTCATTCAGACAGCTGTCAAATTTGTATCTTTTACAGGTAGGGGCTAACTAAAAATCATATAGATTTAATGTTAGTAGTAACATATATGAACTTTTCAAGCCACCTGTTATTATTAGTAAAGAGGCATGGGAAAACAGAAAAGGAAGGTTCCCGGGCTCAGTAAAAAAAAAAAAAAAAAAAAAAACACATTCTCTGTAAGCTCCACAGAAATCAGAAGACTTAAGCAACAAACTAGAACGTAGCGATTTATAACAAGAAAAGTCATTAGAGCTGATTATTTGCATAAAGTTCATTTTTTTTGTCAGATTGGGGGTCAAATGCAAATAAAAACGGCGAAAATAGGAGTATACTTCCGTTGCCTTTTGATAATGATATATTTAATGTATTTTTATTCTTTAATCCTGTAAATTTTTTCCAAATCATTTTCATTAAATATATATTTTGTTTACACCTTTCAGGCACTATGATACCGAAATCCGGCGGTGATTATGCATATATTGGCACAGCGTTCGGACCATTGCCCGCTTTCCTGTATCTGTGGGTGGCGCTACTGGTGCTCGTGCCCACCGGCAATGCCATAACGGCGCTCACATTCGCACAATATTTGCTGCAGCCATTTTGGCAGTCCTGCGACGCGCCCATAGCCGCGGTACAACTGCTGGCAGCGGTGATGACATGTAAGTCCACAATGACAAATCATATAAAATAACTGTTTTTCATTCTATCCCCCACTCACAGGTATACTAACTGTCATCAATTGCTACAATGTACGTTGGGTGACACGCGTCACTGACATCTTCACCGGCACCAAAGTATTCGCGCTGCTTGTTATTGTTGCCGCTGGCGCTTGGTATCTCTTCGCCGGTCATACCGAACAGTGGGATGAACCGATGCGCGGCACTTACACAAAACCCGGCATGATAGCGCTGGCCTTCTACAATGGACTCTTCTCATATTCTGGTTGGAATTATTTGAATTTTGTCACGGAGGAGTTGAAGGATCCCTATAAGAATTTACCGCGTGCCATTTGTATTTCCATGCCTGTGGTGACACTCATCTATGTGGTGACCAATATCGCATACTTCTCGGTGCTCTCACCCGAAGAGATGTTATCATCGGATGCCGTCGCTGTGACGTTCGGAGATAAGATGCTTGGCTTCATGTCCTGGCTAATGCCATTCTTTGTGGCCTGCTCCACGTTTGGTTCGTTGAATGGTGCCATATTTGCTTCGTCACGTCTCTTCTTCGTTGGCGCACGTAACGGTCATCTGCCAGCGGCCATTTCACTCATCAACGTCAATTGTTTAACCCCAGTGCCCTCGCTGATATTTTTGGTGCGTGAGCTGCGGTTTGATCTAACTTTATTATTTACTTTTGTTATTTGCTTCTAACGTGTATTCTTTATCTCTCCTGTAGTGTGCCATTACCCTGGTGCTGCTCTTCATCAGAAACGTCTATTCGCTCATCAACTATGTCAGTTATGTTGAGGCGCTCTTCACACTACTCTCAGTGTCGGGCTTATTGTGGTTGCGTTATAAGCAGCCTAAGACCGAACGACCTATCCGCGTCAATCTCGTGCTACCTGTACTCTTCCTGCTGACCTGCTTATTCTTAGTGATCTCGTCCGTTTTGGAGTCACCCGTCGAAGTGGGTATTGGCACCGCAATTATACTCTCTGGCATACCCATCTACTACCTGACGATACATCGACCTGTCAAGTGGCTAACGAATCTGTCACAAGCGATAAATCTCTGGTGTTCGAAATTCTTTATTTGTATGCCGAATCAGGAAAAGTTCGATTAGTTGCTAAGCTTAAAATACTAAATTAGTTTTATAATAAAATCAAGTCCACGCAAGCGGCGAATGCATATACAAATTGTGACACTATCTAGGGATACATATGGAACATATAGTCGATGCTTTAGGTATATTGTACAGCCTATAAGATATACATATATATTTAACTAGAAATACAGTGCCTAAAATAGGCCATAGTATCATGTATGTGCCTTCAAAAAACCAATTTTGAAAGTTAAAGGTCGTTCTAAATTGATATTGCTCCAAAATTGAATGAATATATAAATAACAAGCTCATATATTTGTATAAGATTTGTACAAAAGTAAACTCAAATAGAATTTAAATTCATTTGGACTTAAAATAAATATTTTTTGACTTTACGTTAAGTAAATATACCTACTTCTAGCGAATGCAACTAATTCCTATTGTTTTTCCATATATTGTCTTCACAGAAAAGTGTATGAATAGTTATCCGAAGGTTTATCCCAAAGCCATTCCAAAATATTTTTCAAAATGTAATATTCTGCCAAGGAAAGTAAAAAAAAAATAAAACTAAATACTTGTTTAATACATACACTCTTACGTAAAGCTTTAGACGGAAAAAGCTCTAGTCGCCTGAATTTTGAAAAGTGCATGTCAAAATGCAATGAAAGTAAATGAAAGTAATGTACGGGCGTTCGCAGCTTTCGGAATGCCTTAAGTGGGCTGAAACTTTCAAGCAATTGAAAAGTAAAAGCCAGCAGAAAACATTTCTGCTATAACTTTAAATACGCGCTTTAACATTTAGCTTTCGCAAAGCTTTCACAAAAGTTAGTTTGAAACCTATCATAAAACTTTGTTAGTGCAACTTTAATTACGCGCTCTAACATTTAGCTTTCATAAAGCTTTCAAAAAAACACCAGTCGGTAAAATTGTCAAAGCTTTCACAAAAGATATATTGTAAGCTATCATACAACGTTAGCACTATAACTTTTACTAAGTACTCTAACATTTAGCGTTCATAAAGCTTTTGAAAAAGCTCCATTCGGTTGAAGTTGTCAAAGGTTTCGAAAAAATTATATGGAAATCTATCTAAGAACTTTTTTACTATCGGGTGATTTTTTTGAGGTTAGGATTTTCATGCATTAGTATTTGACAGATCACGTGGGATATCAGACATGGTGTCAAAGAGAAAGATGCTCAGT
>NW_017535185.1:413958-415389 GCF_001853355.1 Bactrocera latifrons
TCTAAAAGAGCACCAGTCAGTTGAAGTTGACAAAGCTTTCATAAAAGTTAGTTTGAAAGCTATCATAAAACTTTGTTAGTGCAACTTTAATTACGCGCTCTAACATTTAGCTTTCATAAAGCTTTGGAAAAAGCTCCAGTCTGTTGAAATTTGCAAAGCTCTCACAAAATTTGTATAAAAGTTTTTTTGAAACCTACCATAAAACTTTTTTAATATAACTTTAATTACGCGCTCTAACATTTAGTTTTCATAAAGCTTTCGAAAAAGCTCCAATTGTTTGAAGTTGTCAAAGTTTTCGCAAAAAGCTGTAATAAAAGTTATCATAAAGCCATACTGTTAGTTCTAACATTTAGTTCCATAAAGCTTTTGGGCGAAAAAGTTAGACTCATTTGAGTTCACAAAGTTTTCATTAAAAATGCAATACAAAAAAAACAATCTCAAAGAGTGAGTGCTTTCATAAATCTTTTAACAGAATAGTCTCTGCTTTTTTTTAAATCAGTAAAGCTTTAACTAAATTTGCATTGAAAAGTATCATAAATCATTATTGTTATCTCTAACATTTAGCACTCATAAAGCTTTCAACAAAAAGGCTCCAGCCATTTGAATTCGGCAAAATTTTGATTAAAGGTAAAATTATCTTAAAGATAAAGCGCTTTCATATGGAGCTTTCGACGGTATGGGCTTTCGAATTACTTCAAATTAGTAAAGATTTCGCTAAAATTGCATTGAAAGCTATTATAACCTTAATTACGCCCGCCAACATTTGGCATTCATAAAGCATTCAGCTATTTGAATTCGACACTATTTTGTTTACTTGTTGATCTTCCTTAACGCTTTCGACAGTAAGAATTCATCCGTTTGAAATCAGCCTTACGAAAGTAGGATTAAAAACTTTGAACATTTTTTTCTTTAATTAATGTTTAGTGAAATAATTTAATTAATTCAACTCTTCACTGTCAAGGGCTCCTCACTTGCCATTCTTACTTTATATTATACCTTCACTGCCTTTTCTTAATTTTGAACCGATTTTAGAGGAAAGTTCCTTCAGTAAGTCATGCCTTACTATATCATCCAGTCTTATATTCTATTTTAGAACCCGATCTTAATCTTAATCTAAAAAAATCTAATATTATTACTATAAATTTTAATTTTTTTTTTTTAATAATTTGTTAATTTTTTTCTATACAATAATTCCAATTATTCACACATTCGCATGACTTACTATATATATATATGAAAAAATATATTTTAAGTAATAGTTGCTTGTAAATATTGCAGTTAAACTCAAAAAAGTAATTTTTAATGTATGTTAATTTTTTAGTCACGAATTAATTGCATAAAAAGACAGAAATATTACGATTATTCGGTATGAGTTGAAAATATAGTTTATTCATATCTTGAATAACACAAATAAATAAATAAACATTTTTA
>NW_017535185.1:415663-421190 GCF_001853355.1 Bactrocera latifrons
AATTATAATGAATAAATATAAATTTAGTTAATATGAGAAATAAGTAAAAAAATTCATTAACTTTAATAAAAAAGTAAGATTAAAAAAGCATCACATATAAAAAATTTAAGTAAAATAAAAAATGTAAGTAAAGGAAAAATGCAAATGAAAGGAAATTAAATTAAACCTCGAAAAGTTAATTTTTCAATGCACTAAACTAACCGAGTAAATTAAACACTATGAAATAAAAAATAAAACAAGAAAATAAATAAAAAATAAATTGTACAATCTTTTCAAATTTTTAATTAATTTTTAAATTTAGTTTTAAGCTTTAATGAATATTAAATTTCTAAAGCACAAAATTTCGTTAAAATCAATAAACCATTTATATAATGTATGACTCATACAATAAATTCTGTTTATTATATGAAGAAAGATTTGTTTATTATGCGAAATATCATAAGTAAAACCTGAGAATCTTAATTTAATAAAGTTCATAAACATTTATATTAAACAAAAATAATTTTTAATTGAATTCATAATTACCTCAGCAATCTTACGAGTATTGCACGAAAAAACAAGAAAAAACGTTGACTTTGGCTGCACCGAAGCTATAATAACCTTCACAGGCGCTTTTTAAAGGGGTATAAAAGAACCATACTTGATTTTGATCGGGCAATTTATATGACAGCTATATGTTATAGTGATTCACCCTCGAAGAGCCACCCATAACAGCAGAAATCCTAAAAATAATCGCCGCAGAGTGACTGGCTGTACCAATGAATATGTACAACCCTGCCTCGAAGCCAGAATATTTCCTGCACCTTGGAAAAAGCAACGTCAGTATGTAAACAGTGGATCCCAAATATACCAAGAGCATACTATCTACTATGCATGCTTTACACAGCGGGAAAGCTCTATCAAAAGCTACTTAATCCCCGACTCGAAGCGCCTATCAACGAAGCAAGACTCTCCCCTGGGCAACAAGGCTTTAGAACGTCAAATCAACTCTAAGAACTATAAAATGCAAATGTAAAAACCCCACAGCGTAGATGGCAGAAACACAAAAAAAAAAAAAAATATTGTTGCTGGCAACTTTAATTGTCTGAAACGCCTTCAACAGCGCAAGATAGGTGGATATGCTCGACGCTCTCGAAAAAAATCCTTGAACTACCTCAGAGCTATGGTGTAGAGCTATTACAGAAAAATTCTGTACCAGACTAGAAAGCTTCACGACAGAAGAAGTTACGGCAGGAGCAGCACAAGGTTCCATTTTAAGCATGTACCTGTGGAACTTTAATATGACGATATGCTAAAACTTGAAATGCCGGACGAATCTTGTTTAATCCCATAACCTCCAGCCTTCTACAGAAAAAACGGAGCTATTACTGCTGACAAGTAACCATATATCTCACGAAATAAGCATTCAAACGACTAAGGATATTGTAAGGACACAAAAAGAAGCGAATTTCCAGACATAAGTTTGGACACAGATTACTTTCTGGGAAGCTGGTCATATGTGAAGCCCTGAGTAGGAACTGAATTTTCGACTGCTTGATTGCACACAATACAATGTAGATCTATGCATCGCAAAACCATCTCCTTGGCAGTACCTTTGAGCGATTTGAGGGGCGGGCAAATCCGTTGTAGAAGGAGTACAGTAAGGTCTTTCATGTATGGGTCAAAGTTAAGAAGGAGAGTTGGTGGTGGAATCTTCTGTCGGGGTCTCTCCATCAACTCTAGTTTCAAACTATCACAGTTCCATAGCGTATGTCAAGCGCAGGTGGCTACCATTAAGGTAGCAGAAGATTTACCTGAAGTGCTTTCCTTCAGAAAGTTGTGTCCTCACTCCGTTGGCCGAGCGTCTGAGGTCAGCAATTGCTGGCCAGCAACGAGAACTTGTACGATTGCGAAATCCTTCTTTTTCAAAGAGAACCCTAAGAGCTCCTTCAAACTTCTGGCTCTTAGCAAAGTTTCTTGATTTCATATTAGCTTAAATAAACTTGTTATAAGCTCAAAACGCTTCATGTGCCTAAGTATGAGGATCTGGTGATCCACTTTTAGAATTTCAGAGGAGACACAAAGAACGAATATCCTCGTTTTGGATCAACCTTATGCACTAACTTAACCGTATACGTATTAAATATTATTAAGTATCTTAAGTGCGGCACTTTTAACTTTAGACTATCCCCTTCAGCATATAAAAAGATACTATTGTCACTATATACTTAACCCGACTATGTCCTTCGAATCGGTCATTCCATTCGTATATACACCAAGCTGTTTAGTTACCTACTCCATTCCATTTCTACAATGTATATTCCAATGTATTTTCTTTCATTTTTCTGTGGAAACATAAACATTGCAAATCTTCCTGATTTCTTGCAGTCACCGTTATCTCAAATCTTCACGCGAGAATAGGCGTATCAACATTAAACAAGTCGTGGGAATACAAACACATCTTTTATACAGTACAATAATTTGTTTTTAAATTCTCTCCCACAATATAGAATAAATTGTGAATTTTATCAGTTGAATGTTAAATAATATGAGTAAGGTAATGTGAAAAATATATATTTGCATTTCTCCTAGCGATAGTGGCAAGCAAATATTGAGGAAGCGCGTAAGCCGATATGCAAATAACAAACAGAAAAAAGTAGGAGTTACTAATAGTATATTTTCTACGAAAATTAATATATTTTTGCTAACTATTATAAGATTGTACAAAGTTTCGCATTTTAAATTTGTGTTGTAATTGCGACTGTGATGAAGTTCTGTTTTTTGAGAATATTATATTTTTGCTGAGTGTATTAGCATTTAGCGATCCTAAATTAGGTCCAAAATCACTTTTAAATGAAGAAATCAAATCTAAGTATAACTAAAATCTAATATGCAGTGAAATTCTAACTTTCAAAGGGTTAAATTAATTTCATCAAGAATGACGAGAATGACTTTTATGAACAAGTGGAAAGGTCTAATAAAGACAATTTAACTTACGATACCAAAGATGCTTTCTAAGAGCGCTTGGAGCGCACCCTGCCCTATGCTTCGAGGTTCTAAGGTAAGGAGTGCCGTGTCGCAGTGGAGAGCAAGCAGACTATCTCCCTCGCAACGTTGCAATCGACCACAACACGTGCGGTATGGCATAGATACCGAGAGTTGACGAGGAAAGCTAGACGCATTTGCAGACAAAAGAAGAGAGAGGCCAAAATCCGTTAGTACGAAGAGCTTGACAAGCTGGCCGACATTGGTAATGCTCAAAAATTTATACGAAAAGATGCAGCAACTAACGATTTCAAAGCTGATACCAAACGAGGCTTCAGATAAGCGACTTACTATTGTGCCACTTCTTCAATCTCCTCCTGGAGAAAATAATTCGAGCTGCAGAGCTGAAAAGAAAAGGAAAATCTTCTACAAGAGTGTACAGCTGCTGAGGTACGCAGCCTTTAGTTCTGCTTTCTCCAGATTGGATATGAAAGCGAAGCAAAAGGGTCGATGTCGTAGATAATTTCGTCTATCTTGGAATTAGCTTTAACACCAACAACAATGTCAGCTCCGAAATGCAACGTGGAATTATTCTTCCAACCCTCCAGCTCCAAGAGTATTCGGGTAGTGCGCCGGGGAAGCCGAGGAGAGATGAGGTGGAGAAGAACTTAGCCACACTTGTAATCTTCAATTGGCGCCAAACAGCGAAAACGAAGGACGACTGGTGCGCTGTTATGAACTTAGCTATAAATGCTTAAACGTTGTCTAGGCCAATAAAGAAGAAGAAGACCTATTACTTAAATAATACTCTCCGCTATACGATAACCTAAATACGTGACTGACAAATCTAACTATTTACGCTAGTTTTAAGCAATTAAAATTTGAAATTTACTCATAACTAATTAGTAGTAGTAATATCAACAAAAATCTGCTAAAAAATTCATCAAATAAACGCCTCATTGGTAATCCCATTGTAAATATTGCTATATACATATGTTATTATCTATTCAATAAAATATGATTAATAGAAGTTACTCATACGCCCCCGCCAACAAGAACGCAATAACCAGGATGTGTGCGCCTAAGCTCCCCCTTATAAATCTATTTAACTGTCACTGTAACGTGAACATAAGCTTTCGCTCAATATTGATAGCAAGAAGCTAAGCACAAAACCGCTTCGTCAGCTGCTACGTAAGTCTTCCACAAATCGTGCGCAAAGCTACGCAGTCACTCGCAGGCAAGCAACTCGTTACTTCCAGAAATGATCGTTTCTCTGTTGAGATATGTACTTGTGTGAGTGTGTATGTGGCAGCCGATCGCTTAACAAACTCGCTACTGGATTAAAATAGCGCGTTTCGAGACCAAAACCGTTTAATAGTCCGTCAACTGCTCAACGGTAAAGCGGTTTAGCACAGCGAGCGCGTAAAGTAGCAAACGAATGTGAAGTGTAGTCAAAACGAATAAAAACAAGTTGTGTTAATAGTTATTTATCAACGGTTGTATGTTGTAAGTGACAGTGACAGCGTTTGGCGTGCGATTCAAGTGCGAACGTTCAACACTTGAATTAAGAAATTAAGCGCAGCTTTTGTGGTGAACAAATAAAGCCAAACAACATCAAAAAGCAACGCGAAAATTCATAATTTCAGTACAAAACCGAGACTATTTCGGTTAATTGGCGAACAGTAGGAAATTATTGTTGCCCAAGCATGAACGAGGTGTTGTGAATGGGCAAAGAAAATGTGGTGAAAGATATAGCAAAACGAAACTAGGCGAATTTGTAAGCGAATAATTAAATATAAAATGTAACTGTAATGCAGCGCTAAATACGGACTCTATTATTTTAAGCGATATACAAACGCAATACTTTAATATTTTTTAAAACTTACAACGAAATATGAACAAGTGGAACACATTGTAAACTTACAACCAAATGTGAACAAGTGAAACACTTATCGAAATTATATAATATCGAAAATTTAACAGGTAAAAACTGTATTTTGAACTAAAATAACAACATTTTAATTTTTATAAAGTTTTTCCAAAAGTAAAGTTTGTAACGTAAAAAGTGCGTCCAAACAAAAAATTGTGAACAAGTGAAACAACTCAGTATAACGAAATTTGAGCAACTAAAAATTATATTTTTGAAGCAGAAATTTTTATTTTTAAAAGTTATACGGAAATTTTGAGAAAGTTTTATGTAAAAATTTCGTCAAAATACTTTTGAACCTTAATAAAACAACTTTTGTGTCAGTAAATTACTAATTCTTGCACTGAAACTCTTGCGTATATAAAAAAAATGGCTTCATCCACGATTGCTCACATTTTTGCTGCAATTTTTGTTTGCTACCTCTGCGGCACATTGCAACAAGCTCATGCTGCCACAGAGTATAATCGTTATTTGGCGCATATTTTTCAAAAATATGGCACTGGTGGCACAATTTCATTCGAGGTGAGTGGTAAAATATACCTACTTTTTTTTTTAAATTAGTTTTAAAAGTTTTTTTAAGGAACCTGATTTTTACGAGAATACCTATCAACTTTGATGTAATAGAGTTTCCATAAA
>NW_017535185.1:421941-423593 GCF_001853355.1 Bactrocera latifrons
TATTAAAAAAAAAACAAGTAAAATCAGTAAAGCACTGAATAGCCACCCACACATGCGATTACTGTCAATGACCTGCCTCTGTAAAGCTATTATGACTTACGGACTGAAATTAAATATGGCTCAGCATATTGCTTATTTAATGAAAAAATGGCATAAATTAAAATATAGATATATAAATACACAAAATATATATAGACATATACACATCACAATTAGCTGCCTCGTAATATAATATATATTGTGACAAAAAGGTCATGTCTCTTTCTGAACGTCCTTCGACTTCTTCAAACTAATGAAAATATTGAAAAAGTGAAGTGGCAAGAGAGCGCGACATCTCTCGTGAATTCGTTCGAATGATTTTGCTGGATATTTTGTGTATGAAACGCCTTTTTGCTCGACTAGTCCTGATAAAGCTGAATTTTTTTCAATTAGAGTACCGTAAACAGTTCTCTTTGGACATATGATGATCATGCGAATTCCGATCCCACATTCACTGACAGCATTATAACAGCCGATGAGACATGGGTTTATGAGTTTGGCATGCAAACAAGTCAACAATCAACGGAATGGAGGGAAAACCTAGCCAAAGCCAAAACCAAATCGTCAAAGCCGCTCAAAAATCAAGGTGATATTAATTTTTTTTTCGTTATTCGTACTTTGTTATATCATGTCAGGCCAGGCGGTCAAGAAAGAGTTCTATTTGGACGTATTAAAGTGCTTGCGTTTTTTTTTTTTTTTTTTTTTTTTTTTTTTTTTTTTTTTTTTTTTTTTTTTTTTGTTGCCGCTCTGTGGAGCCCATATTCAGTCGTTCGAAAAGATAAAACAAAATTCGCTGAAGGAGCTGAACACCATCGCGGAAAATACTTATGAAAAGTGTTTCGAGAACAGGTAAAAATCGTCGGCGTGAGTGTATTACAGAAATCTGATGGGAATTACTTTGAAATCGACAAAATAAATATTAATGAATAATTAAATATTTTTTGCATTATTTACAATTTCCGGGTACTTTTTAGCTTAACTTTTGTAGCTGCCTATGCATATTGATATGTATATACTTGTAGATGTTTTTAGGAAGTTCCTTACAGTACGAGCCTCAATTGTACCTCAAATCAATGAGTAATTACTTGATTGAAACTTACCATATGGATTTATGAGCCAGTGTCAAAATAAAATGAATTTAAAGTCTCTCCAAAATTGTCATTATTTTTTGAACAAATATTCGCCGATATTATTAACTTTGTTGGTACTGCATTTTAAGCAGAAATTTACGGCAACTTTTTAATATTGCTTACTTTTTCTTAAAAATGCTTTGTAAATACGGCATTGTTTTAATTTTTTTTAAACATTGCATTTTATTTAAGAGAAGTTAAATAAGCTTGTATGTGATAATGAATGGAGTCAATACAACGATGCCGCAAAGCTGAGAATCTACAATCAGCCAGTGTGAGTTAAAAAATAAAATACATAAAGTAAAAAGTCAACAATGATATGGACTTGCGCTATTAAGAGACAGTAATTGGCCATATGAACTTTCTTGATATGAGTTAACAAGTTGTTTTTAAACTCAGCTTTCCAAAAATAATGAAATTTAATTTTGAAATTTTTTTATGGATTTTTGAAACATTTTTGTAATTTTCAAAAAATTTAATTTT
>NW_017535185.1:424423-432599 GCF_001853355.1 Bactrocera latifrons
AATAAATATTATATTTACATATTTATATAAGATAATCCAGTTTTTAGCTTCAGGCAAAACTCTTGTAAAAAATCGGGCAAAAAATCACTTGTAAATTGTATTAATATTTTGTTCTAAAAATAGTAAATCTTAGCAGCTTTTACTATAAATAAAGAAATATGTGTAACAGTCTACATTATCTAAATTATACAAACGAGATACCCATATAATCATATTTACAATATATGCCTTATAAAATACAGTACTCTTTTCTTTAAGCAATTTTCTACTTAATCCAAGCGACACATTTTCAATTCACTATCGCTTATGTCTTCTGCAAGCGCTTAACGTTGCTGTAATGAGCAAATAATTGAAGAAAAAGACTGACAGTCAGATAGATCGCAACATGGCTAGATGCAAGCTCATATTTAAGTTATATACAACCAGCTATATTTATATATACGTATATATCTATCTAAAATATATGTATGTATTTGTAGCAGCATACAACACGCTCCGCTGTTGACTACTTTAAACGTTTGTGTACATATGTATGTATATACAAACTCTTATCAACGCCAACTAACTAACTGGCTGTTTATCTGACATTCTTCTCACTTGATCTCCATTTAGGAGCGATCTCAAAGTGACAACGCAACGTGCAATAAACGTTTAGCAGTGCTATCTTAATCTGCTTTATTACAATTGTTTATGTTTATTATTTAATATTTTTATACACTTGCAACATGTTGCTACAGAGTATAATAAGTTTGTTCAAGAAAGTATCGGTCAATGTGTGAGGTATATAGTTCGTACATCCTTTACTGATAGTAGTATATCTGTGTGCTAAAAATGAGCTGAATATTTCCTTTAGCTCCCATATACCTGATATAAAGATTTTCGAGCATACAGGTGGCTTTATACCGCATATATCGGCCAATATGTGAGTTATTTTAATAAAATTGAGAGAGCGGGTTTTTCTTATAACGGTGCACATTTGTGCTTAGAATAAATAAAATCGTGTGAAAATTCGCTCTAAACCCATATAACTAACAAGCCTTATATACATGAAAGTATTACCACATTGCAAGTATTGCAAGTTGCAAGAGTATGAAATGTGCGGTTATACCCAAACTTAGCCTTCCTTACTTATTTTTCTTTATTATTTAATAATTATAGACATGCAGACATATGTATGTAGGTTTGTGTATTTAATGAAGAGTTTTTTTATCAAATTTATGGCTGTAGATTTGTAAGAGTGTTTTGAAATTTTTATTTCACGTCAACAAAGAAATGAAATCACATTTTTTATATCACCCGTGCAAGAGTTAGCAAATATGTGGATAGAAAGGTAATAAACACTTAAGTGGGTAGAAGAGATTTTCACTTACATGTTATAAGCGCCCAACACTTGAATATACTGCCAGCATAACTTTCTCCCATGTATCATTTAGATCATTGAAATCATTAATATTGTAATATTCCTATCAAGCTCACATTTTATATTAAATATTGAGCTCATCACCAGCTGATAACTGGTTCAATGTTCGGTATTAAGGGCAGTGCGTATAAAGCCAAGCCGCCGCGTTTTTTTTTTTTTTTTTTTTTTTTTTTTTTTTTTTTTTTTTTTTTTTTTTTTTTTTTTTTTTTTTTTTTTTTTTGTGTTTGCCTTGTCAGTCAGCTTTCTAATCAAGTTTAATTAACGGCTAGTGACTTATTTACATAAACACGTGCGTAGATCTTGACATTTACAGTGTACGATTATGCTATAATTCATATAAAGCTGCCGCTACTTATCAGTTTCAATTTCAACAGCATTAAGCGTCATTAAGAATGCATTTGTAGTTTGACGTGTTTAATATTTGCTTAGAAGAAATGTTGCAAGATGGATTTAAATGAGATTAGTACACCTGCTGCTATGGAGAGATTACGTTTATCAATTGGAACAGCACGGTATCTTTCGCTTTTTAGCTTTTTAGGTTAAATAAATCGGCGCTGCATGGAATTTTGGAATTTGCAGGTGAACTAAATTTTTTATTTATATTTTATAAAATTTCTTGTAGTAACGTCTCTTCATAAAATAAAAACAAGAAAAAAACGTTAGTTTCGGCTGCAGCGAAACTAGAATACGCTGCAGAGGTGCATTTCTTATAGCATAAAAGGAACTCTATGATGATTTTCGGTCAGTTTCAATGGCTGCTATATGCTAAAGTGGTTCGAACTAAAAAATTTGTTCTGTTACTGTAGCGATGCTTTGAATAATATATTTTAGCAAGTTTAATGCTGGACGTTATAAACTTTGTGACATACTTTTCCGTCAAAGGTATAAAAATTGATAAAAATTAAATTGCACTCTCTCTCTCGTAAACAATTTTCATTTTAGAAGCTTTATAATGCAATATGGAAACGTGAAATATCTTTACAAATTGTTTGCAAAAAAGCCAGTTAAAAAAACACTT
Source organism: Bactrocera latifrons (assembly GCF_001853355.1). NCBI lineage: Eukaryota > Metazoa > Arthropoda > Insecta > Diptera > Tephritidae > Bactrocera > Bactrocera latifrons. The sequence goes on from NW_017535185.1 coordinate 426,862, forward strand.
AACTAATTATATTTTTAAGTACTATAACTTATTTGCTTGCAAAGTTCAAAAAGTTTACCGCTAACCCAATGAAGTAAAAACTTTCCCAACACCAATAAAATCCCCATTTGCAAATAAAAATAAACGTGATCTTCAATTCAGGCAACACATTATCTCTTAACAATATTGCAGTTATAAGCTGAATTAATTATTTCTGACTCATTTTCGCGTTTGCCTATTCACGTTTTTTCATCGCTAATAAAAAAGAGTTACACAACTAAATTGTTTGCTATATCTACAGCAAATAAATGTTCAATTTGTTTATAATTTATTGAGCGGAAGTATTTAATAAGTAATTAAAAAATATGGATTCACATGTAGATAAACATATAGAGTACATACAACCCTTTTTAATAAACAGATACAACACGCATCTGATTTCTTGATGCTTTGATTTTCCGTTTATAAATATTTATATGCTAACATTTTTTATAACAATTACATTTTTTTAAATTTTTTAATTAAAATTTTTTTTTTAATATTGCTATAGTTAAATATTTTAATTTAAAGTATTTGCAAAATATGATATACGTCAAAATTTAATTTAAATAAAAATTTCTTTGAAATTATTTACAAAAAAATACTCACTTTGAAATCTCCACATTCATGCACAATTATTCTGTCTTCAGTCAACACCTTCAAACTGCATTCAATAACCGACAAACACTTTCACTTGTTACCGAGTCTCTCTGCACACTTCAGTTCTCACATATGTATATCATGTTTTACAACAAATATTTATTTTTTTAATAATTTTACTATAAAATCTGCTAATCTTTCTCTAAATATTTCGCACGTCACATTTCCTCACTTGCCCGAAACTATACTTATTAGATTTTCTCACTATTTACACACATTTATTCTTGCTACTCGTCGCTATGCTAAATTGTCACCTTAATGTTGTAATACATGGCAAATAAATTACCAACAAAGCTCTTTGATTCAATATTGCCTTTGCTTTTTCTACGAAGCACATTCACACTCGTGCATACTCGTACTCGTTATATGGTTCTGCCTCTGCGCCAGTCGCTGCTGCGCACACATTCTTTTCACTTGCATAAATACCAAACTGCGACTCGTTACTTAATTGCTGCGCAGGACAGCTATGTTCGGCCTCTACCTGCGCCAATCTCTGCTACGCACATTCTTTTCATTTGCAAAAATAACGTACTTGGACTCGTTACCTGGTGCCTGCGCCAGTCGTTGCTACGCACATTCTTTTCACTTTCAAAAACAACACACTCGTACTCGTTGCTTGGTTGCTGCGCAGGACAGCTACGTTCTGCCGCCGCCTCTGCCAGTCGCTACTGCGCACATTCTTTTCACTTGCATAAACTCTCACTAAAAACATTGTTCTCACTATAGTTTTTATATAAATCGATTAGATACTTTAATTGCTTATATTTTGTCTACAATTTATGTAATTTAGCTCACAATTAACCGTGAAATTAAATATTTTCACTGACAAAGCGTTAACGGCAAATTTTTTCGCTGTCAAAAAGGAACGGTAACTGCAAGAAACTGCGGAAAAAGGAAATTTGGTTAATTTCCATTGTGAAAATGTAGGGTTGCATTAAATATTATGGAAAAAAACTTACCATATTCAATTTATTTCGAATGGCTACCCTCCGCAACAATTCATTCTGCGCAAGTCCTTACTTTTCCGCTATTTCCTTATTCCTACTCACTACGCTACCTCTTCACAGATGTCGCTGACACTCATTTCGTTATTGCATTCGTAATACATCCGTAAGAAATTACCAACAAAGTCTTCCGCTTTAACACTTCCTTCGTTATTCGTGCGACATATGCACGCACACTCATATACATGTAATTACGCACACTTATCTCAAATGACGCGCAAGCCAGCTGTGCTTATGCGCTGCCGACGCCAGCAACTGCAGCGCAAATTCTTTTCACTTGTGCAAATAATACGAAGAAGAACATCGCACGCACTCTGATTTTTAGATAAACCGATTAAATAACACCATAACTTATATTCTAACACTAAATTACGCAATTAAATTCACACTTTACCATGAAATTCAATATTTTACCGAGAACGCGTCACCCGCTCAACTTTTTCGACGGCTAAAAGGAACGGGAACTGAAAGGAAATCATAAAGGAGGATGTAGGGTTGCCTGAGCTATTAAAAATTGTAATTATAAATCGTGACATTTAAAAGAAAAATATTTGATGTATGAGCTATTTTAAATATTTGAAGATATTTAAGTATTTCATTTAATTTTTCTTACTCGTTTGTTTGAACTAGTTATAATTTTACTTGCCAGATAACATTTATTAAATCGATAAAAATTAATTAGGGCTTATAATTTATTTATTTTTACAAAACTAGGCAACTCTGTTTACTCTTCTCGCAGCTGTTATTAGTTCCCGTTCCTTTTACTTTTGAAAGAAAAAAGTTGCTCGCTTTAACGTTAACTTAGCAAATATAATATTAATTTGTGCTTTTATTTGCGTACTTAAAAATTGAGATTGATGTCAAAACAAATCTTATACTTTATTTTAAACGATTTCTCTGTAAATTTTAGTACGTACAATGTTTTCATTTAATCAATTTGTATGTGAAAATAAAGGGCAACGCAGGAGTCGACGCCGGCAGCGGTGAAACTTAGCTGGCAAGCGCTGTAGTTGTAAAGTTTATAGATGTATGTATGTTTATGTTTGCAAAAATATGTAATTAATAAGCAAAGAGATTATAAATGATAAGACTTGATTATGTTTTGCGTTTAGAAAAACAATAACAACATTGAAAGCAGAAATAGTGAATAGTTGTGGCAAAAATTTCTACAGACGAGTTTGCACGGAGCTACGCTGTAAAGCCGGTGATAGTACAAAATCTTTAATCAGTCAAATGTAATATACTTATGACATAAAAGTACCTCAAAATTGTAAGTAAAACTCAAAATATTTAAATATTCATCAATATTTATTTTGTCGACTTCAAAGTGATCCCCACCAGATGTATGCCAACGATTTTTTCAGTCCTCGAAATATTTTTCAGAAGCACTTTTTCGTATGGTCTTTAGTTCTTTCAGCGTATTTTTTTTTTTTTACCTCTTCTATCGACTGTAAACAGGTTCCACAGAACGGCAATTTCAAATTAGGGAACAAAAAAATAATCACACGGAGCCAAATACGGTGAATGTGGTGGTTAATCGATGGTATTCATTGCATTTTTGCTTTTAAATTCGGTCACAATCGTAGCTCGATGGGACGGTGCATTATTATCTTATAAAATCCATGAATTTTTCTTACACAGTTCCGATAATAGTAATTTCTGTTCTCTTGCAAATGGCCCAATCCGTCCAAATAGAACTCCTTATTGACGGTCTGTCCCTCCAGAACAAATTCCTGATGCAACAAACACGAACTCGAAAAAAATGAGCACCACCTTGATTTATAAGCGGCTTTGGTATTGTTTTGTGGTTTCGGCTTCGAAGTTCTCTCCATGTTTGTTGGATTGGAATTCGCACAATCAAGCATATCGTAAGAGACCTCTTTACGGTACTCTTTTGAAAAAAAAAATAAAAAATTCAGCTTTATCGGAAGAACTCGTTTCATATTCAAAATATCCATCAAAATCATTCGAACGGATTTGCGAGCTCTCTTGTCATCTCCCTAACACTTGTCTGGCGATTTTCAAGCTGTTGAAGAGGTCGAAGGTGTATCCACTTAAGCAGCTGGATGGAAACAAACCCGTTGACAGATCGCGCTCATATTTGACATAGTAATTAAGGGCAGTCCTATCAACTTAGCAAACTACATTTTTTTTAAATATCATTTATCCGCGTACTTTATTGTCACGATGTAATCTTTTCACTAAAAGCTGGAAAAAATAACTACGAACTAAACTGCTAGGACTGCCACAGTGGCGAAATAAAAGAAAATTTTCAACATTATCGTGTGTGCAAAATCATTCATATATATTCATATATTTACACAGATTTATAGTATGTGATAATTACTTCAGTGAAATTATAAATTTAATAGTGAATATGTGTCAGCGCGCAAATTATTATTTAAAACGTGAGTTATGCGGCAAAGTTTTATTCAAAGAATTGAATGAAATGGAATAAATTATATACATATTAATATATGTAGTTAACGGACTCCACAAAAAATCATAAAATTATAAATTTTTACACTTGTTTAAAAAAATTGTTGCTGGATTGCATACAAAAATGAGTTTTCGGAATTACAATTCTCAACGCTATGTTTTCGGTTCGTTATAACTTCTAACTTTATGAGATTGTATGAAGCTCTCAAGTACATATATAACTATAATCAACATATATCATATACTGTCTTCACATACATAATATCACATTATATAAAATAGATAAATGCATACATGAATACATATCGTCACCTAAAGTCAAAACTGCGTATCATCAAAAAAAATCGAAATTGAGTTTTTTATTGCTTACGATTTACTACATCGGTTTTTATATACGTAGCATAAAGTTTTGAGCCTCCGCTGTCAGATATAACCGATATGTAACCAATAAACCTCCAATAAATAACCATTTTATAACCAAAACTCAAATTTTATTTCAATATGAGTGGTTTCAATTATATATTTTTCCTTCGCTTGATCACATGTATGTATATTTACATCCATAGTTTTCAGTGATCGCTCATAAATTCCTGACTACAAACACAAATAATTTTATGCGTCTATTCACTGAAATAAAAGAATTAAATGCCTGCGCAGAGTTTGCATGCAAATATGCTTTGGAGCGAGTGCGAATAATAGAAGCAGGTTGATTATTGTAGACATATGCATAAGCGGGTATGTCTACAAATATGTGAATATGTATGTACATATATAACAATGCTTATGACCAACGCCTGCGCATGATATGCATATTCTTAAGTGTGCATGTTTGTAGAACTCAATAAAATCTATGCAAATTTGTATGCCATGTGCATAGATTTTACTGTCGCCAGCGTCAAGCGTTACTAAAAAGCGGATGGGTGGCGTCGCCGCCGAACTGTTGAATCATATTTTTGTATATGTGCGTATGTGCTAGTATTTTTATATTGTAAGCCAGTGGAGATGTGAAACCGGCAAGGAAATTTTTGGATATACTTTGCTGACAGCTGCCAAATTTGACAAAAAAAATTTCCAAATTTGAAATTTTTACTATGCAAGTTTACTGTTAGCCATTACATCAGCAAAAATTCATATTCAGTGCATAAAAATATGTTTTATTTTTCCTACAGGGTTTGCATGTATTTTTTTTTCGCATAGCTGAGTTATAAACTCGTTGACTCCCCAAAAACCTTAATGAGATAAGGCGCGCATTGACTTGCTTGCCATTCAAAAATGGCGGAAAGTTTTGCAAATTTCGTCAGCAATAGATTTGCCACACTTGTCAGTGATTTATTTAAGTTTTTGGTGAGAAGTTGACTTGCTTCCTACATAGCTTAAAATCTATGTTAATTAAACGCAACTGAAAGTAAGCTTGCGTGCGCAGAATGTAACCAACACTTTAGCACCTATACAACTAAGTATACTATATATCGTCACCTAAACTGCAAAGCAAAGTATCATCAAAAAGAGCGAAATTCAGTTTTTGTTGCTCACATTAAAATTTGTAGCTGCCGCTGTTAGACATAACCTATTTATAACCGTTTTATAATCAATATATAACCATTTTATAACCAATAC
>NW_017535185.1:432807-463369 GCF_001853355.1 Bactrocera latifrons
CGCTGTCAGACATAACCTATTTATAACCGTTTTATAACCAATACATAACCATTTTATAACCAATACATAACCATTTTATAATCAAAATATAACTATTTTATAACCAATACATAACCATTTGATAACCAATACATAACCATTTTATAACCTAAACTCAAATTTTGTTTCAATATGAGTGGTTTCTATCACATGTGATGTTACGTTATTTTATATTTTAGGTGACGATATACACATATAACTATATACATATGTACATATGTAAATATATGTAACGCTTATAAGCGTGCGACCATTGCTCAAAGCGCGTGCGTGACCGAAATGAACGAAATTGAGCGTAAAAGCCAATAAACCTTTCATTCAACGCTATATTATTTATGTACTTTGCTATATATATATATGCACAAACGTATATATTATTTATTGTGCAATATTTTGTGTAGCAATTGTTAGATATGCCTAGCAAACCCTTTCGCTACATTTTATAGCTATTCAAGCAATAGTTTAGTAAATTTGCGCACACAAACACATAAACATCAATAAACGCAAATATTTTTTTCACAAACATCTTACTTATATACATAGTATATATATAGTTGTTTATTATTATTAACACCGCTTCGTTTGGCGGTTGCGATATTCAGCTAACACATGCACTAAGTCTCAGTTCAAGGCGTTGCTAGCCGTTAGTTCGAAAAATACCAACAGTAACTAATGAAAATTTGCAGCGTTTTGTAGTAGGGGCTTTATTGCTATATTATTATTATTATTATTTAAAAAACATACGAACATACTATGTTGCATTATTTGTTAGTTGAACATAGTTTCATCTCCTATTTATGCGTTATCGATATGCCTTGCTATCGACAAATGGTAAGCTTACAAGCTTCAAAGTTAACTCTAAACTGAAAATGAACTTTAATAAACATTTTTAATGCATGAAATATACTCGCAGAGCTTAAAATTGCATATTGTGAGTTAAGTGTTAAAAAAAAAATCTCAAAAATATAACATTTACTATATATTAATTTATTTTACTATTTCTAATATAAATAGTAATATTTATTTACAACAATTACAACACTTCACTTACTACACTTATACATAAGTGGTAGTAGTCGTTGTGTAGGGGGCGTATACGTGATATTTCAGCACAAATTTATTGTGATTTCATTTTTCTGCACTGTTTAGCATTCAAGTCAGCAGTTTAGCTAACAAATCATTGCCAATTTAGCATAGTATGGAAAAATTTATGAACACACATACTTACTTACATATATGTACGTATGTACTAGTTGGCAAATTAAAATTAAACACTAAAATAGTAGCAATTTAGTCAGCGACTACGTTAACATGCACCGTTATGCTGAATGTGTTTAAAAACTGAATTTTACTATTTATTTTAACATTAACTATTATTTATTTTAGTATTTGCCGAGCAGAAGCTGTTTGACGCTTTAGTTTGGGAGGTGAAAATTAATTAATTTTCATACAAGCTTCAGGTGATATTTAATTGTGACTGTATTTGCGTCACTTGCGGCATATATATTTCGCAAATAACGGTAATGGTAATGATTTTGAAAACAAACAGGCAAAAACTAAAACTTCGAGCACTAAAATAGCCTGCTCAAATGCATTTATTATTGGATAAGAGCTTATTAGAAGAACATTAACTTGATTTTGATCGATAAGTTTGTATGGCAGCTATATCTACTTCAGCGTTCGATCTGAGCAATACTTTCACAGATTGTGGCGTTGCTCTAAGTAATAAAATATGCCGATTTTCGTGCAGATAGCTTTTCAAATAAAAAAGTTTTCTATATATTAACTACATTTTAGTCGATAAGATTGTATGGCAGATATATGCAATAGTCATCCGATCTAAACAATAAGTTAGGAGATTGTAGCGATGTCTTTGATAATAATATCTCCAAAATTTCGTGATGATATCTTTGCAAATAAAAAAGTTTCCCATACAGGGACTAGATTCTTATCTATAAGTTTGTATGGCAGCTATATGATATAGTGATCCAATCCGAATTATTTCTTCACGCAATGTACCATTGCCTTGCAGAATATTATATGTCGAATTTCATGAAAATATCTTGTCAAATAAAAAAGTTTTTCATACTAGAACTTGATTTGAACTGTCAGCTTGTCTGTCAGCTATACGCTATAGCGGTCCGATATCGGCTTTTTTGACAAATAAACCACCTTTTGACGTGAATAGGACGTATGCAAAATTTTAAAGCGACATCTCAAAAACTGATTGAGTAGCTCAATCGACGCAGCTAGCCACAGTTCCTTCTGGATATTCAAAATCGTACGTAAAACTTAACATACCCGGTTTAGTGTACAGATATCAATACATACATACATATATAAAAACCGTTTAGAGACACTTCCTTGCAAATAAGAAATAATAGTTTTTATGAATGTCTATAAATCTTACTAACTACTAACCAAACAATAAGCTGGTGTCAGACAAATATTTTCCGATTGAACTAATAAATATTTTTCGACAAATTGCATAGCTTGTTGCATAATTAACAGAAGTAAAAATTATGAGCTCAACGAGTACGTAAACGGCTTAAAAACAAGCATATGTTGTTGCTAATTAACGACTAAACTTCAAACTGAGAACAATCATGCGCTCTCGAATGCCTGAAAGTGAGTGGAACTAAGCAATTAATTTACGAGGTTTATCGTCATCAACAAAATATAAAGAATGGCTAAACTAAAATCTTAGTGACGTAACTAAAACACTAAACTAGTAAATTAATGCACTAATAATTAAAAGTAACACAAGATTTGGCAATTGGGCCATTAGGCCTTGAACAATATCGAAGTAATTAGCTGGTTATTGTAAAGATTGTGGAGAATGGAGATAGAGGAGTTTTAAAAATTTCATAATTAAGAGATATATGACCTTCTAAAGCGATTTGTTCGTGCTGCAGTGTCTTTAGTAAGACAGTGACTGAGCCCAGGGAGAAGCAGATACTTTCAAATGAATCTTTGTAAGATCTTAAGAGCCAATTCGACATCCAGACGGCAAGATGGATGGATTACAAGCATTACAGTGCCTTTACTACGGCAGACTCTCAGTCCAGTGAGAACCAGAGACCTTAAAATGAATCTTTGTAGAATCTTAAGAGACAATCCGGCATCGGGACGACAAAAGACATCCGTAAAGTCGTATAAGAGTATTGAAAATGCTCGATCTAAGGCTGACAGACTTCAAATATAAATTACAACTCTTTTAAAAAGTTCATATCTGAGTTCATCTTAAGATGGAGACTGACAAAGTGTTGTTCTCAGAGCATACTTCTTGTAAAATGAGTATACACACTCTAGATGCCTTTCAATAGCACAAACATACTCCGTCTGCTATTTATATACAGATCGAGAATACTGCAGGAAATGTCACCAGAAAAACAATCTAACATCTCTTATGCACTCATCCCACATTGGCAAGACTACGCTGTAAACATCTGGGTCGCCACGCTATGATACACTGGAAGAAGTATCGATAATGAGGCTGCGGAGTCTGTTAAAATTCGCGTCAAGTGTTGGGATCCTAACAGATGACTACTCCTCAGGGATCTAGCAACTGAACTTCATCTGGTATCGCAAAGAAACATTAGTGGTCTACGCGTGACTTATTGGCCTACCAGATTAACCTAACCCAAACTAACTATTTCTATAACCAAAACCAATAAAAAAAGCTGAAATATAAACAATCATCGCGGCATTAGTTTAACAAATTTATTTTTAAAACAATATTTTATACCCTAAAATATAAACAATTACTTCTTAAATGGAAAAATTCTCAATAATAAATAATTTTTTTTTTCAGGGTCTCGAGCATTTGATGGTCAATCTAGGCTTGGGACAAATCGAATTCGAGCCAGAGCATACAGTCGACGTACATCGTCCAAAGGGTTTTAAAATAGATGATGATGCACAATTGACTGCTTACTTTGAGCAGAAAAATTTGAAATTCCAACCCACCGACGAAGATATACAAGTCTTAACGCAAAAAAATGCTGAAGGCAAGGTGACCGACGAATTGGACATACTCATAAAGGAGAAGGGAAAAGGTATTTTATTGGAGTTCAAAGAGATGCACGATCCAAAGCATAGACATCCGCGTGATAGTGGTAAGTAAAGCGAGATATTAAGAGCAAATATGTATTTCTTGATAATATTTTCGACGGGGATACATGTACATATATGGATAGGGAGGAATCACGCGAGAAAAGCCGCAATGAGCGTTTTTTTTTCAAGAATGGTTCGAAGAAAATAGGGAAGGTTCGAAGGGAAGTTTTCTGTAAACAGCTTTCCGTCTGTCTTTGATTTAAGCCACCGGGCCACTGTGGTGTTTTTCAAGCAGAAGTTGACGGCTAGTAAGGTGACAGTAGAAGTGAAGTACTACTATGAAGTACAGGCTCAGGGAGGAGGAGCTTCAATCTGACAGGAAAGCGGCAATCTGAGCGCTTGAACTCGCTAACTTTCAGGCAAATCTAGTCAAGAAGTGTCTATTCTCGCTATAAATAACATCAAGCTACTTGTTGCTGTTGTTATAGCGGCATAATAAAGCCGATTTGATAGTCCGAGCCCGTTCCGGTTACGTAGACTCGACTGTCATGAGCACGGCTACTTCATCAGCAGACTCAAGAGGGTGCCGTCACAGCAAAATCGCTTTTAATTGCAAAGTCCATGAGGCAGCCAGTGAAGACACTCTTGCCCGCTCACATAGGTATGGGAACGAGTTGCATATCCGTTATCATCTTGCGCTCTAGCGGGCTTAACACGCGCTGGTCGATAACCCACTCCTGTGATATTATAATGTCATTGAGCCTTTTTGATTTGTGTGGGTCTTATGATTGATTAGATAGGATTTGTAGATACCACAAAAGACTGATTAAGCATCGCCCTTTAAGCTAACCTAATACTACTATAACTATTTTTCAAATAAGCTCATCCATTGAGAAAGGTCTCGAGACTAGCAATCAAGCAATTACACTTCACATCTCTTCAATACAATTTCTTCTAGAAAATTCTAACCTTTTAAATTAGCGTCGCCAGTTCTTCACTCAACAATTGCATAATTGTCTATGTTAAGGTTGCCAACCTTTACAAAAATGACCTCAAAACATTGTATAAATACTTTCCTCAATCAATTCGATACTTTATATTTACTATAATCAGTTTGACCTCCACTTTGTCGGCGAATATCAGTATGAAGTAATAATGAGCCCGTCAACGGTGAAGATTTGTGCACATATGTACATACTTACTACGTTGACACAAAGGCAACTGTCACAAAGCCGACAATTGAAATGTCAATTTAGTGGCATTTTTATAATAAAAATCACAGGATGTACATATTTACATATTCGTGGTGTGCATAATGAGGCGCTTGGCGCAATACTGTTGGTATTTGCCGGCAACTCTTTATTGCGCGAACTCGGTAATTTACCTAATTGGCATTATGCGCAATTTGATGTCAATGTGACTTTTACTTTCCGCTGAATGCAAAATGAAAGTTAGCAGACTTTAAATGACTGCGATCAATACTACCTGAAGGTTACTTGGCGGATAAGTGGTATGATTTTAAGCTCTTAAGCTCACTTCAGTTGTACAGTCGCTATGCACTTCCAAGAGCTTATTTTTTTCGGGTGGTCATCGTCCATGTTTCTGCGCCGTATATTAGGACGGGAATAAGGAAGGAGCGAAACTGTTGCTATTATATAATACATTATTATTTTCATATATTTTCCATGCATTATGTTATCCCTTATTTATAAAATACTTGTATATTACCATAATACATGTACTTGTATCACTTTGTATGCTCTTGACAATGACAAATGTTCAGTCTTCACAAAACAACAGTTATTATAATGATAATAGAATAGCGTAACGCTTCATAGCACTAATTATTATAGTGTAGACTGAAAACTGAAGCTACCTCAATGTCATTATCATTATTATTTGCAAAACTGCTAGATAAATATAGTACATACTCACATGAGATAGCGGTGTGTGATGAATTTAGCAGTGCTTGAGATCTAAAAATTTTGTTTGCTGGAATAAAATTTAACGGCTTTTGCTATCTGGTATAATTCTCTCCGCTTTTCCTTAATGTGATGTAAAGTAGACTATTGACGAACTGCAACCCACTTTTTGCATATTAGTCTATATCTCTACCAAATATGGCTCAATAGTGCCCCTCAAATCAGTATTCATCGATGATGTGCACAAACTTCAGTTAATATCTATTCTACGAAGCTAAAAACCAGAATTGGGTTTAATAGCCGAATAGAGATACTATTACGCTAACGGCTGGGCAAATGTCCACATCAAGCAAAATAAGCGATTATTGTTTTCTTATGCTAATATTATGGATGGCTTTTTTTTTTTTTTTTTTTGTGTTTTTTTTGCTCGATATCACAATTCCGCCATCTTCCACCACCTCTACACCAGAACGAAAACGTTGAAACCATCGTTATGCGGTGGAAATGGAAACTGTATCGGGTCCATAAACTGCACAAATTTTTATTGGCGGCTTGAGATGCATTTTTGTCTTTATCGTCGTAGTACTGTAAAATATGCCGTATTTTCTCTTTATTTTGCTCCATGTTTGCGACGCTATAACTCACGAACGACTTCAAAGAAACGACAACCAATCAAACACGTGTGAGCTTTCCAAAAAGGTATGGCATGACCCGTTGCGACGAATAAAACTAGAACTACGCGCTCTCAGCGAAAACTAGCGAAAATTCCGCAAGACTTTTTTGACAACCTAATATATAGTATATATTTTAATTCGGAATCAGTTTTGTTAGTTTCATGCTTCAGAGACCAGAAGAGATGATCCAAGCTTAACCAATTCTACTATGACAATTTGAGTTCACTTCGCGATTTTTCTTCCAAAATAAGCATTGAGACATCCACTAATACTGGTTTTCTCACATTTATTAAATTTCGTAAACGCTTTAGTATTTTCATTGGGAGTGGTTTCTATGTGGCGGGTACCAAACTTAGCGCACAACTTCCCTCGGCAAGCTATATGTATACAAATTTATATAGCGAGTCGCTTGTTTCAAGACCGGCACCCGCTCGCAGCCGCACCACTGATGAACAGACGCTGCAATTAGACTTCACCCTTGAAATCCAACATTGAATCACTCTTGCCAACAATTGCTACTTTCGACTGAGTAGTCAATTGAAATGTAAAGTCCTTTCCCGACGAACAAAGGTCAAAGAGAAAAGAATACTCTAGCTTTCAAGGGTTTCGATTCAGTACCCGCCGGTGGAAGCAGAGGAAGACGAAGACCAGGTGAAGAAAGATCTGGCTGCTTTTGGTATCTCAAATTGGCGCCATATATCGAAAAGAAGAAACGACTGACGCGCTGTTGTTAACTTGGCTATAATCTGATAAACGGCATCTACGTCAATAAAGAAAGAAAAAAGACGGGGTTTTCACTACTCAGTAGAAACAAAATTACCAGTCCGAAACCACTGAATTTTCGTACCTAGGACGGCCCTAGACGTGATGTTAAAACGAAATAGAACACTTAAACCTACTTATTCAAAGAAACCTTTTTTTTTTTTAGTTGTGCAAATAATTTTATGTCATTTATGATTTGAACGAAATGTTGGTCAAATAGCCAACACAATTAAATTTTTTTTTCCAAATAGAGTAACTATTTTTCGATGACTTGACAGCATTTCGGCTTGAATTTAGACAAAAGTACGCCTATGAATGTGTTTTTGAGCTCCCCTGTTGTTGCCTGCTTGGCGTAAACTATTGATTTAAGATACCTGAAAAAGATAATTTCAAAAAAAAAAAAAAATCAAAGAATTTTCTTTCGAAAGGTAATAAATCTTCCGCATTAAATTTGAAGTTTCAATGTAGTAGCAAACCTCGAAATGAATCAGCCTTAATTAGAGTGTTTTGCAATATACTATATTTGAATGTATCATATAAGTACCATATATATATAAATATAGTATATTTTTGAAAATATTTGTATGTATATTTCCAGTTAAGCGTTGCCTTCGCAAAATCTTATCTTTATAGCTTAGACGTACTAAGTCCTTAAAATTTGTGCAAGTTAAAGGTGAAACTGCTTTGTACGCTTGTAGTAGATTACAAAATCTCTGCTATATACAGACATTTAAATAAATATGAACATTTTGTTTCCGTGCTAATCTGACGTTTTTAGATTACATTGTATTTACGTTGATTTAAATTTTAAACAAATATACATATTTATTGTAGCGTATTAACATAGCTTGAATTGAGCACGAACTTTTCTGAAAAACAAGGAAAAAAAAAAGTTAGAAATTGATTTATTCTAAGCAAAAATATGCGTCATTTTAAGAAAAACACACGCTCTCAATTTTGTTAAGATAGTTCACATATTAGCTGGCGTATGTCCTAGTGGCTTGAAAAGTTTTGGTGCGATATGTCCAATTTTGGCCATAAGCTGGCATACTCTAAGGAAATTACTCGTGCAAATTTGTATGCCGTTACATTAAATGCTTCTTGTTTGTAGTATACTTCTTTACACTCTTCTTGACAAACTAAATATATATACAATTTCGTTTGATTACAACCAGTAATAGTTCCCTGAAGTTTAAAAAGGGAATTACATCGATTTTAGTTTTTCAAGATAATATGCCTTTCTGAAGGCCCACAAAAACTCGTAAGTTAGATTGGTTGTAAACATTAGTTCATTAAAATTTTTTCAGCAGGACCAGCTCCGTATTTTTAGTATTTCCTCTACATTATCTGCAGCTTGAAGACACGTTTTTTACGGACATGCAGCTTTTTAGTAAAGGCTCTATTTAGCTTAGAACTTTCAAAGTCTTCCCAAAGATCCAACCCTTTTAAATAGTTTTCAAGAGCATCATAGGTCTAGTAGAGATCGATATTTCAGTTTTTGAAGAAACGTTCTTTCGGATATGAAGCTTTTAGTAAAAAAGAGATTTAGCTCAGAGGTTTCTTAGTGTTTCAAAGCACTAATGCTTAAAAAAAAGTATTCAGAATGACCACAGGTCTAACAGAGCTCGGTATCTTCAGTATTTCCTTTGCATTCTTTAAAGCTTGAAAGCAGGTTCTTTCAGATATGGAATGTAAGATCTAAAGTATCGAATTAATTCGACATAAAATATTGATATAGTGAGTGCACTTTTCTACACATTATCATCTCTCAATCTCCCAAAATAAACGCCATCATACTTCTTGCAAAAACTAAATATCTGGTGAGATCCGGGTTTCAGGCAAATTTAGGCTCTATTTTAACGATATCTATTACATAAGTTGCATAGCTCATTTGTTGATGTCAGATTTTGCTTACAAAAAATTACCATATGAATGTGGTAGAACAATATTTGGAAACACCGCTATTAATATATTCAAGGAAAAACTTATGACGAGAATTCCCTCATCCCACAGAATTCATTAAAAACCCGCTATTAATATATTCAATATGTCTTGTGACGGCAATTTCCTAATCATCCAAATGTCTTTTACCTGCAAAACATTCATAAATTAATTATAATTCTTGTTTTAAACAAAATGATATTCGAACTGAAAGCTAAGCGGTTAAAAGTAACTTTTACGAACAAGAAAAAAAAGAACGAAGCATTACAGAACTATAAAAATTGCCGCGGCATCTCGCATCCACGCAGCAGTACCTAAAATCAATTAGCGCTGATCGAAATCAACTTTGTGCTTGACTTAACTCTGAGCATCCACACTTCAAGCAACCATTTTGTGCCACTCACAGTCGATTTTTTCTGGCAATTTCTTGTTCGATACTGAAATTAAATCCAACTAACAAGACTCCAATTTCAACAAAAAAGGAAAATTAAAAATAAATACACAAAAACTGTACTGTGTAAAAACCAAAACAAATAAAATGCAATGGAGAGCCCAAATATGCGATTGTGCACAAATACAGTTACTCATGCGACGTGTGTGGCATACTAAACGGACGCTGACTTTATAATCAATACAGAAATCCATTGCACCAAAGCCCTGAATGTAAATGGCACAAAAACATGCACACATACGAACATGATGACACAAAAGAATGTGGAAAATGTTAATAATAAATTCAGTTTTGTAAACAAGTAAACAAAAAACTTAATTTACATATATAGTAACAGAAAAAAAAACGTAAACCTCAGCGGCGCCGAAGCTTTAATACCCTTTACTGTTGTATTTTTTATAGCATAAAAGAGTGTAAAATTTTTTTTTTTTTTTTATTTTTTTTGATTTTGATGGCTCAGTCTCGCTAAATGAAAAAGATTTTCATACAAGAAACTACCAGGACCCTATAGTTAACCTATACTTATCCTATTGCAAACATATAGTTAACGTAAAGTTATCCTATAACTATCCGATATCAGCGGTTCCAGCAAATGAGCAAGCTGCTCAAATAACGAAAAGAACGTGCGCAAAAAAACAGCTAGATATCTCAAAATCTGTGGGACTAGTACGCGCACAGATATGTCGACAGAAAGACGGATGTATCTGGCAAAATCGACTCAGCTCGTTTACTCGAACAGCTAGAGGTAATTAGGGGTTTCGACGTTTCCTTCTGAATGTTACAAACTTTATGGAGGACTTGAACTTACAGGTAGGGTATAAAACACACAAAAGAAGCTCAGAAGAATGCCTAAAAACACTAAACTCATAAGGAAAAGCTGAAGAAATGCTTTAAATGCTAACAAAACACGCTTAACATTGGAATAACTTTAGTCGAAGGCAGTCACTTTGATTTATGTGCCCTTTATGTTTGTAATCGTATTCATGTTTTTATAAAGTTTGTGAAGCAACTGTAAGTTCTAGAGTAAGATTATTCACGCCGCGTACGCTTAAGAACGCTTTCATGGCTTATGGAAATTTTTGTGAATTTACTTTTTACAATTGTGATTGTATGCTACTTTTCTTCCGATAAAGCTGTGGTCATTTATTTTTAAAAAGATTTATTTAAGATCTATAGAATAAGGTAATTTTCATGACTGGACTTGGAATGGTATACAAAGAGCGGCCTGAGCAGGTGTTACCGGTGCTTTTAAGTCATGTCCGATCGGAGCTCCTACATCAACCGCCCATAGACGTGTATATTCAGAAAGTAAGAAACACGTTGTGCTATCAAAATAAAGAAACTAGGAGGAGGTATATTCCAATAATCTTGATATATCTACCTACCGCCTACTTTACTGAGGCTACATCTTCCAACCGGAAATACTATATATAAGATGTATAGAGAAAAGCGGTAGGATCCCAAAAGCCATATGCATAGATAGCCAGGCCTCATTGCTTGCCTTGCCGACACCACAGATTAATTCCATAGCAGTCAACAACTGCATAAAGGCCTTAAGCTCATTAACAGATCAACTCCACTGTCTATAAATCGAGTTGCCTATCACAGGAACATTTTCGGCAACGAAAAGGCAGATAAGTAGGTAAAACTAGACTGCAAGCGTTCAAAAGAGAGCTTTATATGCATTCTGAGAAAAGAGTTTAGGGGCAGATGACAATCAACAACAAGCTACGAGAAACTCAATGCAGTTATGGGCTTAATATGACAGTAATAGAACCAAGAAACCTACTAACTAAGTCCAGGAATAGCCTAGCTACTAAAACTAGGCACCGGCATTTTGGAGAGCTTACGCTCAAAATTGAACACCATATAGCAATATTTACCACTATGTACGCCCAGCGCTATCACAAACCCGACACAGAATACTTTGAACCCATCAGGCACCAAACTTTGAATGGTTGTGCACAAAAATCATAATGAATATAAGCAGTTTCATTGAGAGTAGTAGTCAGGTCCTTCTCCACCTGTTTTTTTCGACGGAGCACAGGTCTTCCTCTTCCTCTGCCTCCCCCGGCGTATACTACGTCGAATACTCTCAGAGCTCTCATCCATTCGGACGACAAGAACTAGTCAGCGTAGCCGTTGCAAGCGGATGGAGCCATGTGTAGAAGTTCACGCAAGTGAGGAAAGATGTCTGAGCGCCATTCACTTGATAGTGACCAGAAACGATTCTTTTACATATGACTCAAGTAGCTCACAACTTCCCGTCTTAGACCAAATATCCGCTGGGTAGCTAAAAAAAACACCTGTTTGCAGACAAGCTAAAGTGAGAAGGCGAATCATCCCTCCCCAGCGTTGTGCGATGGGTTTGGAACCCGCCACGTAAAAGGATTTTAAGCAGCAGTTACTGTTGGTTCCAGCAGACACTTAAGCCGCATATTTCTCGAATTTGGGCCCTTCCAGTTGCAAGCCAGAACCCGCCACATATTGGCTGTCACATATCTTACCTCAATTGCCCATAATTGCCTCTACTTAAAGTAACCTTACCAATAAAGAACTCCTCTCTTACTTGCTCTAGAGCTGTTAGGAGCTCGTTGACATAAAATTCTTGAAATCACGTGTTTCTGGTGATAATTTTGCATAGAAAGAGTACATTCCGATGCCCAGCTTAGCGGCGCTGTGTTCAACTGTCATTTTATACATAAATAAGTAATTGTTTCTATTATTGTTGTTGACATTTTGACATTATGCCGGAATACCTGCACGTGTAGACATAAGCGCCGACAATTATGGCCTAACGCCATATTTAATGTGTCTCAAGGCGCTCCACACTTGGCTAGCTCACAGACGCTGGGTAATTAAAAAAAACAATTTTGACGCTGAATGTGCGACTGCGCTAATTCTATTTGTGTTGACAATATTGCTTTTGTAATTTTATGCTATCGTACCTGTATAGCAAGATCGTTCGTCGGCTGAGATGCTCGGTATTGCGTATAACTTTTTTATGGTGTTGACTGGAAGATTAGCAGTTATACTTTAGATTACTTCACAGCACCACCTTCTTTTTGATTTATATAGATTTTGTAGGGCATAAGCCGCGTGAAAATGTTTCCGCGTTGTGCACTTATACATACTCGTATATTCTCAAATATTATATTTTCACCCCGACACTCCGGTAGTCAACAAAGTGCACACTTCGCCTTCTATTATCAGCTAAATTTTCTTAATACATCTTCTGGGAATTTTCTGCGATTAGACTAAATATGCTTAGCTTGTCTTCCGGTTTAATTTATATATATTTGATAAATTTTGTTCAAATAAATATTAAAATAAAAATATTTTTTAAAGATTATTCTCGCACTATTTTCTATATCCCATCGAACTGGTGCAGTCCCCGTAGAATATGGTTTTTTAATCTTACCACAAATTGGTCCATCTTCTCGGACTAGCATAGTGTTATACAAACAGTGTCTTAAAAGTTTTAGACAATAAAGTGCTTAAGAAGGTTGATGGTTATTAAAAATAACTTTAAATACAAAGTTGGTGTAGCCTGTAGTCGGGGTTCAAAACTAAATATTAGGTTGTCAAAAAAGTCTTGCGGTATTTTTAATTGCGGTATTGAATTTTCAATTGTTCATAATTTTTTTTGATGACTCATGCCCAGCTCTTGACCGCTGCTACGGCTGCTACTATGCCGGTCTCTTGAGACCAATTCAGCGACTTTATCGCAATTTTCGACGACAGGCCTTCCGGAGCGTGGCGCATTTTCGACCACCTCTACACCAGACCGAAAACGTTGAAACCATCGTTGTGCGGTGGAAATGGAAACTGTATCGGGTCCATAAACTGCACAAATTTTACTGGCGGCTTGAGATGCATTTTTGCCTTTATCGTAGTAGTACTGTAAAATATGCCGTATTTTCTCTTTATTTTGCTCCATGTGTGCGACGCTATAACTCACGAACGACTTCAAAGAAACGACAATCAATCAAACACGTGTGAGCTTTTCAAAAAGGACGAATAAAACTAGAACTACGCGCTCTCAGCGCCAACTAGCGAAAATACCGCAAGACTTTTTTGACAATCTAATAATGGTATTCATTGTGTTTTTGGCTTTAAATTCGGTTAAAATCATGGCTTGATGCGATGGTGCATTATCATCGTGTAAAATCCATGAATAGTTCTTCCACAATCTCGGATGTTTTCGACGGCGGTTCTGAAACGCCACAATACGGCCAAATAGAACTCCTTATTGACTGTCTGTCTCTCAGAAACAAGTGCTTGTTTTGGTTTTGTGTCGTTTTGTCCCACCCTTCCGATGGAATGCAGATACTTCGAGATATAATCAACATTTCAGAAAGTCTAAAGGATCTCTAAAGCACAAGTTCTTTTTATTTCTAATACTGGCTGGGCGACGGTAATATTTTTAATCTACCGAAGCCCATACTATTTTTCTTGAGATTTTAACAATACATTTTGACTGAGTTCATATTTCCCTTTTCTTATAATATTTGCAGTGTTTCCTAAAGAAAATATTCTAAAATCTTACAACCCACACTTAAAAACGGAGCTTTTTTAACTTGCTAAGCTCTCTTTGGCTTTAAAGCGTCGCAAAAAGCTCATCAAACTACCAGACAGTTGTCTGCGTGTCATTTTCCTTACTTATTTCTTACTTCGGAGCACATATGGATACCTAAACCTTCCCCGAATTATGCCATAGGCTGAGAAGATCTATGAAAGTTATTTATAGAATTATGCTAGTGAGCTTCCTCAGTTAATCTAGCAACTCAATTACCTTTTTGCTCTCAAAAGCCTTAACGCTTTCTTACCGTACTCTTGATTTCGCAAAAGCTTTGCGTTTTTTTTTTAAAGCGGAGCTCAAAACACACTAAATTTAACACAATTCGCCTAAGCAACTCTTCCTACTTTTTTCTTTACAGATGCTTCTTTGGACGCTGCGCCACTTTCAGCCAATGTTTGCCTCTCGCCAAAGTCCATGCTGCGTCTAGTCGTCGACCATAATGATCTACACAATCGCAAACTCTACAAGACTTACACCACGGATGATGTTACGAAGGCGCATAACTCCGAAGATGAATACAATGAGTTCATCAATGATGTACAGTTAACACCGGTGGCGTTCATGAAACTCTGTCCAGCGCTGTTGGCGCAAATTGATCAGCATGTCTGCATACGACCAGCGCCACTCAGCAACGGCATGAATGCCAAGCAGGCGCTGTGGAATGGTGAGTTTATATACATATTACATACTCGCTATATTTACTGTTAACTAACGCTACTTTTTGTAACCGCCAGCTTGGATATACGCCAGCATTTCGATATTCATACTCTCCGCTTGCGGACTGCTTGGCATTTTGCTGGTGCCGCTCATGAAAACTGTCGCATATCAAGAGATTTTGAAATTCCTCGTTGCCGTTGCCATCGGCACGCTAGCCGGCGATGCCTTAATGCATTTACTGCCGCACGCGCTGGTGCCCGATCACGATCACGAACACGAACACGATGAGCATGCGGTCGAAACCGCCGAGTCGGCGCATGATTCACACGAAGCAGTTTGGATCTGCGCCTGCGCTTTCTTCACTTGTATCTTCATGTACGTGTTGGAGCATATATTGCCGTTATTGCGGGGTGACAGCGCTGGCGGACATGGGCACGCGCACGGACATGGGCATGGACACTCACATGGCGGTCACGGGCATAAGCAAGCGCACACGCATAAACAAGCGCACGCGCATAAACCAGGACATGCGCATGCGCACCACGCCGAGCAGGCGCATCATGGAGAGCATGCGCACCACGCCGAACAAGCGCCATCAGGGAAACCAACTGACAATGTGCTCACCGCCAACATCGTAGCGCCGGTCAATAATGATGCAAAAGAGATCAATATCATGTTGAATGAAACGAAAAAGGATGAAAAAGCGCCAAATCGTCCATTGACACCCGTGGCCTTCATGGTCGTCATCGGCGATGGCCTGCACAATCTCACCGATGGCCTCGCCATAGGCGCCGCTTTCGCCAGCGATCCAGTAACCGGCATGGCCACCGCCTTCGCCGTGCTCTGCCACGAGCTGCCACATGAGTTGGGCGATTTTGCGCTTCTGCTGCAGACAGGCGTGTCCTTGCGGCGCGCCGTCTATTTGAACATTGTCAGTTCGGTGTTGAGTTTCCTGGGCATGGCCATCGGTTTGTTCATAGCCGGCGCGCATGGCAATATGACACAATGGATTTACGCCTGCACAGCCGGTTCGTTCCTCTATATCGCTCTGGCGGATCTTGTGCCGGCAATGAGCGAAGTCGAAGCGCATGCGCACGATGCGAAGAGCAAACTGAAGGGCACATTAATACAGATATTCGGCATGCTGTTGGGTGGTCTTATTATGTTGGCCATTGCTGTCAATGAGCATTCGCTATCGGCGCTTTTTAAGTAAAAAAAAAGGCAGCAACAACAACAAATGCAAGCGGCAATATTTGTTTATGCGCTTCTCAGTTCTGTAAATTGAGAGCGTAAATGTGAGTTGTTCAAAACACGCATTCCTAGACTACATTGTAGAGTCTGCTTTTGAATAATTATGTTTAAGTTTGTATGTTTTATGGTTTTTAAGTTTTAAAGTATTATTAAATATATTGTAGTTGTACAAATTAAGTTTTAGAAAAGATTTTTGAATTATAATAAAAGTTAAAATAAATTTAAAATCACGATTAAAGGAAATTGTTGAATTAATGGGAAAATGTAAACGTATCCTTCCTTTAGGCGCATGTGTTTTGATGAAATTATCAGCTGACAAGGCAAAAGGCAGTAAAGAGTTCGATTTATCAAATGTGTTTGGGATTATCTCTGGTTTTTGTGTTTGTTGTTGTTGTAGCGCTTTCGTGGCAGTTACGTTCACTCGATTGTCGTGGGAATGTTTTTTTGTAGTTGCTTATTTTTTTATAGTGGCAGAAAACATTATTCAGTAATTTCGTGGAAAGATGCCGAGTTAACGGAAAAAAATCCGTGTTTGTGCCGTTTATGCAGACCCGACTACCGTGGAAACGAACTTCAGCTTCTCACTACAGTTCATGTTACTGTCGAAGAGCCGTTAGTTTCCCGAATGAAAACTCTACCTTTCGGAACAGCTTCTCACGGAGTGCAAGAAAATCCAAATATATCAGGTTTAAGTAACCGGAACCGAATTATGTAGATATGTATATACGGTCAAGAACTTATTATCAACTCAGCAGTTGGGTTGACTTACCCATTTGTTATAGAAAAAACTCCGCTGGCACGAAATTTTAGGCAAAAAAGTTAAGCTAACCAAAACCATAAAACCGTTTGATAATTTCATAACTGTTTTAATAAAATTTTATATACAGGCTTCTGCGAAGAAAATCCCTCGTTTTGTCAAGCAAATAATAAACCCGTATTTCAATTTAATTATTTATTACAATTAAAACAAAACAAAAATGCTTTTTTTTACTAAATAATGCAATTCAGGTTATTCAAGCTATCTGTTGGTGTTGTTCTTCAAAAGGTTCATTAGGCAAGCGCGCAGAGTTCTAAAAACAAAATAAATTAAAAGAAAAAAAATATAATACTTCAATACATTTTAAAAATCATTTGCTTACCAATTTCTTAGCGCGTTCCTCCAACGTGCCATACGACACATGATCCAAGGTAAAGCCAGCCGGCAAGCCAACACCTTGCACACGATACAAAGCATCTTTATCACCCTCATTGGCAATTTTGTGCGCTGCTGCCACGGTACATTTGCCAAGAAAACGTGATGATGCCACCATTGGACCACGCGATATATCTATATGTGTGCCCATGCGATAAACCGTGACACGTCCCTGATTCTGTTGTGCAATGCTGGGCACCTGCTCACGTTTGTAACGCGAATCGGCAAACATTTCCAGCGCTAGCTCGTTATTTACATCGAGACGTTCGATTTTCAAATCTTTGGCGGCTAACCTAATCATCGCTGCGGACAGAGCACGCATTTCAGCTTTGGTAGGTTGCCAAGATTGCGCCTGCAGCACTATATCATAAACAAAACTGCCAGATTTGACTGTAATGAAATGAACATTATGTTAATAGTTTGTCTAGAATAAGGCCGGCATATAACTGTTACTATTTGGTCCTGGAAAACTGTGTAATTGCAAATGTGCTTCGTCAGTAAAGCTGTTTTCGAGTGCTGCGCCCAACATGAAGCTGCATGTGCGCCAGAAAGCTCTGTAAATAATTACATATACAATTATTGTGTATAATAAAGATGTGAGTTGCTAGCTCTTTCTACTTTAATTTCTTAGTTGCACATACAATACAAAATATTGTAATAACTTCATTGTTTCAATTAGTTCTTTGATAACTTACTTATTTATTAAATGCGGATCAGCTACTGTAAAATTAAGCAGCTGTAACGTACAAGATTCTGTTAGCGGTCGGTGCATATCCCACGGCACATTGCCATCTTTCAATGCTAAAGCGGAACGTTTGCAATGTCCATCACTTAAATGTTGCGCACAATTGTAAGGCGTAGATATATGGGCATTCATAGCTAGTGTGGCATCCTCCGGTAAACCCAAATAACGTACTTCAATTTTTTCTACTCTACCAACAGCTGCCTTTTGCCGGCGTTGCTCTTCTGTAAACAATTCATTGCGCTTAGCTATAGCAGGACTGACAGTTTCCTTACTTGTACAGTAAGTACCTGGAATAAAAAATTAAATTAAAGCATTGCTTTCTATTTAGAAAATGTACATGTAATCATTCAAAAATGTTCTGAAAAAGTTCATCACTTTTTAGATAACACTAGCATTAGTAAACTCACGTATACTTGACAATCGATTATAGCGTTGCAAAGTATTTAATACTGTTTGGAAGAGCATTTTATTGCCGGTCATTTCTAAAAAATGTAATAAAGTTTTCTTTTAACTTTTGAAGTTGATTTTCTATATTTTTTTCAAGAGACGGCAAAAATGTTATCAAATCACAAAATTTATTCAACAGCTGATACCAACGTGCTTTGATATTGCCACGTAGTTAAAACAGAAATAGAGTGGATTCAGATATTTTCTACAAAATAATAACACAAAAATATATTTACTATAATATACTGTCTGCAGTTGCAATACTGATTAAATTTTAAATTATACAATTTTATTTTATTTAATTTTACTGCTAACTGTCAAACCAAAAATGTCTTGTTTACAATAATGTTTAATCATTGTGATTGTTTTTGTTTTTTATTGTTAATGGCAACTTGAAAATAGAAGAAGCATCGCAAGGCTGTCACAATTTTGTTGGTCATCTTATTCGCTAAAACATTTATTGTAAATTCGCACAGCTATTTTCCTCAAATCATTTTGCGTTTAATTTAATAAAACTACTACGAAATGAATATGGAACTAGTGCGCAATGTGCCGAAAGGTGGCTTTAACTTTGACAACTGCAAAAGGTAAATATTTTTAATTTTAGTTGAACGCCGCATAAATGCTTATGCTTTCTTGAGCAGAAATGAAATGCTGCTTAGCTCCGGTTTCCAACACCCAAAGACTGTAAAAACAGGCACCACAATTGCAGGTATTATATTCAAGGATGGCGTAATACTTGGAGCAGATACACGCGCCACTGAAGGTCCAATTGTGTCGGATAAGAATTGTTCCAAAATTCACTATCTGGCTAAAAATATGTAGTAAGTAAGCCTGTGTATATTAAATGCTTGTTATATCTATCACATACATGCTGATACATGTTTAATATAATTTCATAACATTTGCAGCTGCTGTGGTGCCGGTACTGCTGCCGACACAGAAATGACTACCGATCTGATTGCATCGCAATTGGAAATGCATCGCCTAAATACAGGTCGTCAAGTACCCGTTGTGGCAGCCAACACACTGTTGAAACAATTTTTATTCCGCTATCAGGGACACATTAGCGCTGCTTTAGTGCTTGGCGGTGTTGACAAGACTGGCTCATACATTTATTGTATACATCCACACGGTTCAACCGATAAACTGCCATATGCAACAATGGGTTCGGGCAGTTTGGCGGCAATGTCTGTGTTTGAGTCACGTTGGAAGCCCGACATGACCGAAGAAGAGGGCAAACTGCTTGTGCGCGATGCTATTGCGGCTGGTGTCTTCAATGACTTAGGTTCTGGTTCGAACATCGATTTATGCGTCATACGCAAAGATTCAGTTGATTACTTGCGCAACTATGAGCTAGCCAACTTGAAAGGCAAACGTCATGTAAGCAGACTTAAGATGAAGATGAGGTTGAAGGAATATTTTACTTAAATATTGTGTTTGATTTTATTTTATAGGGAGATTATCGCTTTAAACCTGGCACAACTGAGCTGGTCGGCAAGGAAGAAATAATTGAAGTTGTTCCCTTTGAAGCTTTCCACAAAAAGCTGTATGGTGATGAAACAGCTGAGGCTATGGAAGTTGGTGCTTAAACTAGGAGTTGTCACAGTATGCATGTGAAAACATACGAAAATTAATTAAATTTTGATTTTTGCAAATAAAATAGTTTTTAAAGAATTTTAGGCAGTTTATTTTTTTGTGCTGAACAGGGTATATTAGTTTTGCCACGAAGTTCCTGAACCCTGAAGGAAACCACTATAACTTAAGGGTGTGGTACAAACTGAACGATCAAAATCAGGTTAATGAAAAACCTTTTAGTGACGTAAATATTGATTGGTATATACAAAAAACACAATTTTTGACAAAATAAACTTTATTTCGAAATTATTTAATTTTGTTCGACAATATAATCATACTTAGGTATATTTATATACATAAATATGTAAATAAAGTGTATATATAGATATAGATAGATATATGTATGTTCGACCTTACATTTCCACATAGGTAGGCATTGTCATGACGCCGCAATTATTTTTTCTTGTCGACATCAAGATATAACCGTCATTACCCCAGTAGGTGGACCATGAATTCTTTACCAACCAATAGTCCTCGCCTTGTATGGTGCCATAACCAACAGCCAATACGGCATGATCCAACTCATCCAAACCATTTTTACATTCCGGCTCATAGTACACACCATGCGCATAAAAACTGAACGAGCGTGGCGATGCATCGATGGCCACCGAAAGTGGGCCGTGCTTGAGCAAAGCAATTTTGAAAGCGTTCGAATCTCCTGAAGTTACGTTAACGAAACCGGTGATCGGTGCAACGAGCGTAAGATTTTGTGCATGACAATAGCCATCTTGACCCATATATGGACCGTAATCCTCCTCCGTTGGTACACCCCCCATTTTCATCATCCATTGATAGGCACGGAAGTCTTCGCCACCATCACAACCATTGTTGCCATATTGCCAGGAGCAATCGATGAGCGCCTGCTGCGAGAGACGCACTAGGTTACCGCCATTTTTCAGAAAATATGCACCTTCAATGTGACCAATGGTGCCGAAGGACCAGCACGAGCCGCAAACGGATTGATCTGAGACGGAATAGAGGTTATAAGTATTTCAAATATATTAGTGTTCAGTAGTTTCTTACTTAGAAGTGGTATTGGAAATTAGTAATATTCTGAGAAAAGTTCCTAACAAAGCTCCAAGCTTTTAAAAACATTTATGACTAAAAGTTTTTTTTTTAGTTTTTTTTAAATTGAAGCTGAAATATTATTCGGAGAATTTTTAAAATTAGAAGCTCTAAGTTTTCAAACACTTTTAGGAGCTTAAAGCTTATTTCGGTATGTTTGGTTTTTTGTAACGAAGCTGAGTTCAAAGTTAATATTATTTTGAAAGCTTTTAACACTAAAAGCTCTAAACTTTTAAACACTTATATTTTAGTGAAGCTGAGTTGAAAGTTAATTTTACATTGAAAGCTTTTAACACTAAAAGCTCTAAATTTTCAAACACTTTCAAGAGCTTAAATCTTTTTAGAGTTTTTTAACAGCGTAGATGAGTTGGAAATAATATTATTATGAGAGTTTTTATCATTAAAAGCGCTAAGCTTTCAAACTCTGTCATGAGCTTAAAGCTTCTTTCGAGTATTTTCACAATGAAGTTAAGCTGGCATTAAATATTATTCTGAGCGCTTTTAACGTAAAAAGCACTAAACTTTCTGCAAGTGTTTGAACATAAGCTTTAAATATAAGCTCTTTCATGAGCTTAAAGTTACTTTCGAGTGTTTTCCCAATGCAGCTAAGTTGACATTAAATATTATTCTGAGAGCTTTTAACGATAAGAGCTTTAAGACTTCAAACACTTTTAGGAGCTTTAAGCTTAGTTTGAGTTGCATACAACAAAAACTTACCCTTAACAGGCGTTACAGCGCCATACAAACGCCAATCATACTGATCGGGCAGATCATCTTTTAACTTTTCAATATTGTAGGGGAATGGTTTGCCTGTATTGTAAATACCAGACGATTTGAAGCCACGACGCGCACGCAATTCTTCCTCGGTCTTATCAGCCAAATGGTTGGCCGCCAGCGTGTAGCTCAAACGTGCACGATTCTTCGAATGTATGAAACGCAGATTTTGCCGAAATATATTTTTGCGATATTCATGCTCCTTATCGGTCTTATATTTGATGCCGTGCTTGGCTTTGAAATGATTGAACGAATGCTCGACATGTTCGTCCTTAGCGGGATGCACGAATTCTTGCATTGGATTGAATGTTGCATAGTGTCCAGCACCGGGTCCCGGAAAAGCTACACAAGGCATACCTATAAATTTTCAATCAAATTTAAATATACACAACTTTTTGAAAGAAATGCAATGCAAAGCTCACTGTCATCCAATTCGAAGACCTCATTTGGTATATCATCATGCTCATAACTGTCATAATCCAAGAAGTAATGATCGAAATGTGAACCCAACAAAGTGTTATAACCGCGCATCTCATAACGTACTGGTATCGGTTGGCGTGCCGCGGGATAGTGCGGCGATTTCTTATAGCGCACCCACAGTGTATAAACATTACGCTTCTCACCGATCACCTCTTCAAGTCGGAACTTGTCACAGGTGAAACCGAGAAAACTTTCCGTGCCCAAAAGTGTGAAGTTTCTAGCATCCGGTAGTATAGTTTGTATTTGTACGCGATTTTCGGCGGTACCATTCAATTGCAAACACGTGACCTTATTCAATTCCTCATCGGTGGTAATGGGTGCTAATTTGAGTGACGTGCCATAAGGCATAACGCTGGCCAATTGATAGGTCTTCACCATGCCACCATAATAATCGATACGAGAACGTTTTGTAGTCTTATCATACCAGGCGTAGAAGGGTTCGGCAATTTCGGCATACGGTATGTACAGTGTACCCTTGGTGATGTATGTTTCATCCCATTTTGGCGGTTTGGTGGCCAATACTACGGAAAAAGAAAGTTTTTTATTGAATAAGTTAAGGAATTAAGCGACTATTATGAGGTTAGGTAGTTTTATGGTAGTCCAAGCAGACTCCGGGAGTTATTAAGCTTGCTGAGCCTTTGTAAGTTCTTGTGAAAGACGGGAGGACGCAATAGACTTTAGGCTGCAGTGCAAGTTTACTAGATCTGTTGGTATATATCTAAGCTTCTTCTTAACTGTATCAAAAAATCCCTGGGTAACTCATGAGGAAGACAAATTTTAAAAGAGTTTTGCAATTATTCATAAGATCAGGGCTTATGCCATCCTTCAGTGAAAAATTCTACTATTTTCTTTTAGTTGTGAAGATATCCGCTGAGCTTAATGTACCATCTTCTTGTATTCGAGAATGACGTTATAAAAGTTTCGCAGCTCAGCGCTGTCCTTCAACTTCAGTCCGCAACTGAAGAGTTTGTTTCGTTGCAACGAAACGCGGTTAGATTATATTGTTTGGAACTCTTCTTTTTAAGTACCTTCTAAAGTTCTGCCTTCCAATGGTTTGTGCCTTTAACAATTAAATCCATCTCCGCCTAAATCAAATGAGATTCTAAAGGCTGACTCCTGGGGTACTTAACTACTTGATGGCACTGCATCTGGCAGCGTTAAGATCCAAAACTAGTTCATGCGTGGATTCTTAGCCTATCAGACTAAACTAAACTAACTTAAACTAATCAATTCGCTGTCTTCATGTTTAATTATAATTTCCTGGTAAAATTTTAAGTCGTTTCCTTCTTCTCAGAGCTAGTCTTCCATCGCATTCGCCTACAATTCGTGTACCAAGTTGTATTGCATGTAGTTGATTCCACTTTCTTTCCACGATCTGCTGTTTCAGATCGATCGACTTTTATACATATCCCGAAAACATCCATAGTACTCTTTCAAGGCACATTGATCTACAGGATCGCAATAATTAACAGTTATAGTTTCTCAAGTACTCGAGTTGAGTGCATCAGTGGAATCTTAGCTGATAACCTCGTTTGATCAATATGCATTTAGTATACATAGTTACCTTATCGAGTACTTATTGACACACCTAATGAGCTGTGTAATCGAGCAATCAGAAGCCACTCATACTTGGGAAAACATTCTTGACACAATAATTATTGCCAAAGCATAGATTATACACACCACAAGATACTGCGGTCGTAGATAAGACACGGATATCCATATATAGTCATAAGATAATAGATATAGTCGATATTATTACCTAATTTGAATTTAACGCTTCATATTATTTATTTCTGCGGAGCTTTTCATCAGAAAGCGTATTATGTTTCACAAGAATAGCATGATTAACGGTTTTTCTTATATTAATATTGAGGTTCTTAACTGAAAATATCATTATTTTAAACAAGGACGAATTCAGAGACTCATTGATGTCAATTAACCACGACCACTCTATAGCTTTGATTAAAATTTATCACAGATCTGGGAAATCGTCTTAAAACCATTCATATTTTTAGATTTTTGTGAATAGCTGTGCAATCTTCTATCCTTAGCGAAGCTTTATAATTCCCAAAAGCCGTCTCAGTGCATCAACATCAGTGGCAAGACCAGAATTACCATTCTATCGAACAACAACATCTTCTGGAAAGTAATGCTTTTAAGTTCTCACAGGAATTCGACATTCGAGATACTATTCTATAATAATATTTATGGTATCCGTAAAGTAAATATCGTTTTAGGCGACTGTATTCAGGGGTTTCAGTTCAATCTAGATATAGCTTCATAAGGATTTTCGATAATCAGAGATCATATGTTCAATAGACCTTCTTTGACAGATTAGGCTTAAATTTTGTCAAGCTCTTATCTTACATATGTTCAGTATTATTTGGCTTATCTTTATGGAAAAATCTACGCCTGAACATTTTATATAAAAATCGTTCAACTTTATTACGATAATTCAGGTTCTGTAAAGAATGTGCTTGCCGCGTTTCACTCAACTTATGGTCAACGTAATCGGCCTACTGAACGTACTATTCGTAACGCCATCTTGGGACCCAGCACACATTATTGGATAATATTCGAGCGTATAGACCACGCTCAGAACGCAGTAAAGAAAATATAGCAGCCGTAACTTTGTCGAGACTTAAATTCATGTCGAGATCTTAAATTGAAAGCACAGAAAATACAGCTTGTGCAGGAAGCCGCTCAACCTTCATAGGCGGCAACGATTCGCTCTATGGGCTTTTGAAAAGTACCAAGAAGATCCGTCGACTCTGACTCAATGCATTTATTGAGAGATCATTTCAGTAAGCAGATAATTTCACATTTTGGGCCGGTCGATTGGCCACCAAGATCGTATGATATCACACCGTTAGACTTTTCTCTGTGGAGATATTTAAAGTCTAAAGTCTATGCTATGACAATACTGCATTCGTCAGTTATCAGTCGAAATGCTCGAACCGCTCATAGAAAATTAGACTCAATGGATGGACCATCTGAAACGTAGCCGCGGCCAATATTTTAAAGAGATAATCTTCAAAAACTAAATGCCAAAGAATGTTCTTTCGAACGATAATAGAGCTTATCCATTATCCTTACGCAAAATCTTTCATAAAGTCAAGGACAATACTTAAATTGTTGCGCGCAAGGACATAACAGATCTTTTACAGATCAGGTTCTGATATGAGGTCCTATGCTTCTGGAATGAAATCGGTTTATGGCTTCTCCTATCACATTCTAAAGCATCTCAAGTCAACTCATTCCACCAGTTAACTCGATTAGCTAATTACTGCGATTTTTACTAAGATATACATACATATGTACGCTTCGTTTTATCTCACGTCATATTAAAAATGCGATCGCACCACAATATCTCTACTTCTTACTTTTCTAAGTTGATTTATAAACTCTACACCTTTTGGAGAACTTTGAGTTAATCATTTATTCAGCTGTTTAATTGAGTGCTCTTTGTTTTCTTACATAAATCTCAACAAATTGCTATGTTCGCACCGCAAAAAAACCCTTTTACACACACATTTACACTTTAGTGAAAACATTTCTGCGCGTAGTGTATAATAAAATGCAAACGCGGCATTTGAAATGGCGGCTTAAATGATGTTCATATGAAAAAAATACCGACAACAAAAACTATAAAAAATGAGCATGGCATAAAGCGGGGCAAAAAGATCGGTAAAAGAATAAGAAATTGCTTAGAAAGAAAGAACGTGCTTGGCAAGCCAAAGCAAATAAAAGAACTTTCTAAAGAAATACAAATAAGAGACATATCCAGAACCGGCGTAAAGTGGCGCTGCTTAGAAAAATATGTATGTATGTACATTCGCGTATATGTGAATATATATTTAATTAAAACAACAAAAATAAAAAATTATTAAAAAATATATATTACTTTTTTATGAAATCAAATTGCCTGCACTTACCCTCCGCGCTGTAACCACAAAGCGCCAGCAACAAAAACACAGCGAAATGCATACTGCGCTCGCTTGTAAACGAAACCGGTCGGCGTTACACAAACACAGAACTTTCGCAGATAACTTTTATTGATATTTCACCGCGTAGATTTTTATTTTGCAATTAATCAATTCCAAGTAAATTTATTATATCTGTATGTCTGTATGATTTTCTTTAATAACAACTGTTAGCAAATTAAATATATTCTTTCTATTTCGTAAACCACTATAAATGGCGTGTTCTATCGACCGCTGTGAGCGGACTACTAAGCGTTACGCTCAACTAAAGCGCCAATAAAAGCGGCAACGACCAACATAAGTCGTGATGTTTTGAGCGCGAAGCAACAAAAAGCTCGTGCGATTGTGTGCAAATATAGAATTGTTTGTGTGTGTATGTGACGGGTTAAGCAGCAAGTAGAAAGAGCTGAGCTCGGCCGGAACCGCACTTTGTAAACCCAACGCGCGGTTGGGGATTAAAACGAGGAATACGTAGTCAAGTTTTGTTGAGGCGAACCGATTTATAGTGGCCTGAGGTACCCATTACCCTGTCGGAGAACCGAGATTCGTTGCCTGTATCGACTAACGATGGTTTTCTAACAGCAGTAGCGCGCTGGCAGGCGATTAAAGACCAATTTCTTGTATTTCTGATATGAAAAAGCTAATAGTAAAGCCATTAGCGTATTGGAGGCAGCTATAAAGTATTGTGCCATCTATTAGCAAAGGGGAAAATAATCAAAGACCTATGAAGAAAAGCTTGATCAAGCGTCAACCAAAGGTGTACATTTTCCCTATACATATGTATTCGTCTTTTTCATACCAACTGGTTGTATGCTAAGAACCTTCGTATGCCGATTCGTTGAGCTGAAGCGGTTTGCGAACGTGCTGGAGCATCCTTTCTTGGTAGTAGGATAAAATAAAGGCGTGTACCAAAAATACGAAGAAAAACTTGGTCAAGCGTCTAACACAGATGTAAACTTCAGACAAAATTGTTCATCCCAACTGGGTAGATGATATATCTTATAAGAAACACTCAAATATTCCTTCCAGACATTTTCGATCAAACATTTTTTCGTGAAAAAGAGATACCCCGATATGAAAACCTTGCAATCAAGGACAATCTTGAAAAACCTCGGAGAATATTCTTAAAACATATGCAGGGATCGCCCTGAAATTCCTTCCAGAGATCTTCGAGCGAAAGATTTTCCACGTGAAAGAGGTAAGCGTACGAAAATCCATGAGTTTGGAGATATGATACTGCACATCCAAAGTATTTCTCAGCATTATTTAATATAATACTTTGCCGATTACAACATATCGGAAAATCTCATAAATTAGATGTTTCAAGATTCAGTTAATGTAACATTTTATCATCTCAGCTTACAGTAATTAACTCATTACATGTCGCTTTTGAACATCTTCTCTCAACGCTCTAACGACCTCACTGAAAGTATATGTATATACGACTGGAATCATTGAAGACGACCTTGCTCATGGCTTGAACCCCTAGTTTGAGGAAAGTAATTATTGATGAAGAACTTTAAAATATTTTTCACACCCATTTTAAGGTCTTCAAATATATTGCGGGTAAATCTCATTAAGATGATGATTAAAGATCTATTCTCAGCACGCCTAAAGTGACGAGACCCGAAGGGAATATAAAATGCGGGTGCTCTAATCCATCAATTAGTGGAGCAAAAAATCAGTAAAAAATTGTTGTAGAGCACCGGACCATCGTGAGATCTCGGGACCATTCAGGAATTATTCACGATCTCCACCACTGTCTCGATTACTGATCTATATATTATGTGTCGATATGCAATTCCGAATCGGGAAGCAAACTTATAAAGCTTATTAATTGTATGTACATGTATGTATGTATGTATGTATATCTCTCTATGAACTTGCTCAACACTATTTACAGTAACTTTATCAAATTGTTGTCCGACAATATGAAACGATTATCGTTTGTTTCAGTTAAGGGTTACTGGACTTGACTATTCTGCTGATTTCTATGTTGAAAGCAAATATTATTTATTTACTTATATATTTAGAATATAAAGACGAGTCAGCGATAACGCGGACAGCTGGCGAAAAGCCGGTGACGGACAGACAATCAACCGCATAAACAAATGCACGCAATAAACAAAAACAGACTGGGGACATAAGCAACAATTACGAAGAGATGTATTGAAAGGGAGTGTGAACGAAAGAGTATCTGTGAAGAGAAATTGGCTTAAGAGTAGAGAGCTTGGGTACAGAAATGTGTAAAGAGAGAGAGAAAGAGAGGAGAGCATTATATACAGTGTGATTTTCTGTTTGAAGGGAAAAAAATAATTTTATACTAACGGGTGATCCAAGTAGACGTACTAAAGGTGGTTTCAAAGGTTTTTAAAGCTTTTTTTGACAGATCGTGATAGTGGGACCAATATTTGAAAGAGAAAGTATTCAAAAAATAAATGTAGAAGAATTTTCTTTCGAACATTCCCCTTTAAATTTGAAGTTTCTATGTTTTTGCTTTAAAAAACTAGGGAACCTCTAAACGGATCTCCCTTTATCATAAAAACCGTTATTAGTGATAATATTAATAATTATTTGTTTTATTAAATAATTATTTAAATAAAAAGTGAGCATTGACAATATACATACATATTTGCGCAAATCGTTAGACTAGACTACAGTTAAAATAATATTTGTTTTATATGTGGTTTAAATGAACAAATGACATACATATGTATATATAAATTCTTGGGTGCAAAAATTTTTCATTTGGTACTCTTAAAAATAGGCCCTCAGCCACCTCTAAAAAAATCTCCCAAGTATGAACTCTTAATCAGGTTTTTTAGGATTTAGAGCTTATACTTGGAGAGACTTTCCTAGAGCTGGCTGAGAACTTATTCTCCAAGGTACCAAACAAAAACACATCGTTTTTACCCAACGTAATAAATAGTCTATGTAGCATGAAAATTATTTATTATTTGGTAAATATGTATATTAAATGCTTTGGTTGTGTAGTTTTGTTAACAATTATGTTTACTTTAAAATTTACATTTATATTTGCTGTATGCTATGGCACCACGGGGGAGCAAAGCGCGACTTTACTTTCAAATGCTTGAATTTACATGTTAAAATAATATTTTCAAATACATAATATTTGAAAAAATTCTACTTGATACTAAAGATAATTAGAATATAATTGCAAATATTTATTATTTACAATATTTTTTATATGATAATATATATTTATATATATGGCTCTCATTTGCTCTAATATCACACATTTTACTATGACTAAGTATGTTTTTATATTTTATTTATTATTTATAATATTCTGGAAGAATTCTTAAATATTGTTAGCATGTTCTAAATTGTATGATAACTCCAGAAAACGATGCATGATATTAATGTTATGCGATGGTACAGGATCTGGTCCACTATTAAGAGTATCGAAGACAGTTTCTAATTTGCAAAAAATTGAAATAACTCATTTTCATTATGTATTTTTTAAACCACTAAAAGTATCTGATGCAAACAAAATTAATGAAAATGAAGCGTAAAACAATTACGACATTAAGGCACATTTTTGAAACACAAACTTATTGGTGAAACCCTCAAGTTACAAATTATGGAAATAATTTCGTCTTTCGTAAGGCAACAAGCTGTGAAAATTGAAAATATTAATAAATATGCTTTCTTAATTTCTACTTTTTGTGTAATTTGTTCGTTAATCTATATCTAATATAAGATGTCTATTTTGTTTGTTTTTATGTGGTAAATACCAATATAATTATTATTTTATAGTTATAACTTTTATAATTGGTAAAAGAAATAAAAATTGTTTCTCTTTTCACTTTATTACATTTAATTTAGTTATTATTTACAGTTAAAACTTTTATTTTATATTATATCAATAAATTATTA
>NW_017535185.1:465219-484490 GCF_001853355.1 Bactrocera latifrons
TTTTGTGAAAAATTTGTTAATACTTTTTCTTCCTTTTTATATTTGTTATTACCTGGTATTTATTTAATGTTAATGTTTATACTATTACATGTTAAATTGTGATAATTTATT
The DNA here is from genome assembly GCF_001853355.1 of Bactrocera latifrons. Lineage (NCBI taxonomy): Eukaryota > Metazoa > Arthropoda > Insecta > Diptera > Tephritidae > Bactrocera > Bactrocera latifrons. The sequence continues at coordinate 465,331 of NW_017535185.1, forward strand.
GTTTAATTTTATTTAAATTAGTTTTATTTGGCTTAATTTATTTTTATTCTCTCGTTTTTATTTTATATTTTTTTACTTAGTTTTTTGTTCCTATTTTTTATTTTAGGAAGTATTTGATGTTATTTTTTTTTTTGTTATTATTTATTAATTAAATTTTTTTGTCACTTTCTTATTATTGAATTAACCTTAGTTAATTTTTATTACTAATTATTTTATACTTTTTTTAAATTAATATAATTTGTTCATTCTTTAAACTTGTATTTTAAAACTATTTTATAATATTCATTCAAATTCAGAGAAATGTATTACACATTTTTTTGTTTATTAAAAAATTTAAAATTTAGACGTCTATTTACAATTATGGCACAGTGACCGCGAAGATTCAATGAAACTAGAAATATAAACTGTTATATACCAACCAAAAAGTCGGTTAAGCGATTTATAGCACATATATATATGTATGTGTATGTTACTATATATGTAAATATACTAAAAATCGCGAGAAAAGCTTTAACAACACTTTTTGAAAATATTTTTCTAGCTCAAAAGCATTTCAATAGTATACACTTCATTTAGATTTTCAGCCAAAACACAATTTGAATTTTCTTTTTCGCCACACTAAATATATAGTACATACATAAATAAACTAACACTAAGCTATTTACATTTTGGCTTATTATTGCTTAACACATGCGTAGAACATTAAACATTAGCTAACTACTAAATTGGCACTAAGAATTCACTCAGCAGATTTACAAAAACATTTTTTCACCTTCCACCTCACCCACAGCAAGTAACAACTTAAATGCTATAACTATAAAACGCGCCTACTCTGCAGCGTCCACACTACCAGCGAAGCAATAATTGCCAAACTGGGCATAAGCAGTAAGCGTGCACCGCCGCCATCCGTGCTCGGTTCCACCAAATGCGAAACGATCAAACCGGAGAGTAATAAATTGGTCGTGATCTCATGCGATTGCGACTCGATCATCAGCGAGATGCGTTCGGCCTCGCGCGCGCACGCTTCGACTTGCATGCGCATCGGTGTAGTGGCGCGCGGCACGAGCGCTACAAATATGCCCACCTCCATGGTGAGAAAACCGGTCAGCTGGCATTCGGAGAACTGCACGAGCGCATCCAATGCTTGCAACACGCTATGCAAAGTTATTAGATCCTTGTTTTGAGCGCGTACCGCGTAAAGCGCGCGATCGATTTGCTTACGCGAGTAGACAATACGAAAAGCGCCCGCGCAGATGGCGCAACAAGCGCCGGGTGGCACTATGCGCCGGCAGTGCGGTGATGGCAGACGTGGACAACGGACGCTATTGCAACGCGGTCCCATATCAGCGACGAGTAGACCAACCTGACGACAACGACCGCGATAATCGATAACAATGTAATCGGCCCAAGCGGCGCATTCGTGTGTATATGTAACGCCATTAATACCGCATACCGGTCCCTGCATAGAACAGCTGCGAAAGCAGGCGCCCCAGTGTGCCAGTGTTGCATGCGCGGCAAGTAAATCGCAGGCGCTGTAATGCGTGCGTCGCTGCTTGTCGCACACCGGACGCGGTTCGGCGGACGTGCAGCCGGCGGTGATATTGACTGTAAAGAAACGAAGTTTGGTGTGTTTAATTTGGTATTTGCGGTAGCATTTGCTCTTTACTCACCACACTGGTATTGCAGGCAGGGACGATGCATCGATGATAAACAGATTTTACGTTGCTCCAAGCACTGATGACCGGCTGAACAGCTGTAGGCGCCTTCACGACATGGATTTAAAGTGGCGCAAGCGCCATACTGTATCTCATTGTCCTGCATGCCGAGACATTTGGCAATACAGGCGGAGTGATAGGTGTTACCGTTACTGCCACAAACGGGCACAAAATGTGTCGGGCAATTACAGGGTAAACTTGTGTACGATGGATCTAAATAGCCTGCGAAGAAAAAAACAGTTCAAATGTGAAAAATGTAAGAACATGGTGTATAGTAAAATAAATTACACTGGTTAGACTGAGGTAAGCGCTTGAGAGTCGATTTCCTTCCTCGACATCTTAGCACAATATACTCACTTGCTAAGCGGCACTGCTTCTTGGTGCACGTAATCTCACCGGCGAAGCAACTACACAGATTACACTCCAAGTAAAAGGACTTGCCGTGCTCATAGCTACGGCCGCCCGGCAGCAGGCAACGCGCATAACTGAAACTCGGCAAGGGTTGACAGTGTTCGATGCGTCCCTGCGCACCACAGCGACACACCTTAAAAGCACCCGTAGCAGCATCACCAACAATCTTAGTCGGCTTTTCTGCCTGCAACACTGGTATGCGCACATAAGCGCCAAATGGCACCAAATAGTTAGACGCCTCACCGAGTCTACAACCTGGTACGCACTCATAGGTATTGCTCTCATTACGGTGTGCTAAACAAGCCGCACTGGCGTTACATGGATGGCCTTTACAAGGCGCCGTTAAGCCATGATAACCGCCCGTTTCTTTCGGTACATCGCTTTCTTCGCGATACGGACGCAACGAGACGCAGGGCACATCTTCGTTCGGCGATAGACGCGCACACACCGAGTCGGCATTTAGCGCCAAACGCATGCGCGTCCAGTCCATGCATTCGCTCAAGATCTCATAGCAATCCTCTCGGCAAATATGATTGTAGTGGCGATCACGCGTGCAGGGCTTGATTTGTAAGGCGCAAGCGATGGCCTTCCACTGTTCGGGTGCACAACGTGTCATATTCTTAATAGGCAACTCCAAGCCATCCAAGATGACAGAGCCATTTTGTTGCCACATTTTCAAATCCGAACGTGCCGCCAAATCCGCATCAGCATTACAACTGCGAAACAACTCCGTGGGACGATTATTGAAATTGGTACAAAAACTTAGACCATCACAACCCAGCTCACAGGGTTCATCCACTTCGTCCATGCATTGCCGTAGCTTCAATTCATTATGGTCCAGTAGACATGACTCCTCGAAGAACGCGCGCGTTGCGGTCCAATCATTCGAATAAGTCTGCATACAGAGACGTCGACATTTGGGAAATTTCGCCTTCTCACAGCAATGCAATTTGGCTGAGTCAATGCCAATTTGATTGATCTGTGACAGTTCGTTGGTGCTCTTCGTAGCCGGCACGAATATGGTACGTTCGGCTGTCAAGAAACACTGCCATAACGGTATATGTGGCAGCAGTATGCCACAACCACTAACCTCCAGTTCGCCGATGATGATATCAATACTCTCGGTGCTATTCAAAACCGAACGGCAGGCGCTACGACAGCTATCCACTTTGGAAAACTCACAGCAAGGAAGATCTGTGCAGTAAAGTAAAATAAAATGTATTTATTTATTAATAGTCGCACACAAATTAGTGTAGGGTCGCATTTTTCAATTAACCCTGTCAGCGGCGCAAGTGCATTGAAGTCGACTCAACTTACATTTGTGGGAGTTTGTCACCGGCGTCATGCCTGTTATGTTGTTTATACATTGTAACACCTCAGCATCGCGTTTCTCATGGCAAAGCTCATGCAAACGATGGTGCTTGTTGCGTCGGTATGTCTTCTGCGATTCAAAGACATCGCGGCAGGCCTAAAATAACAAAATTATAAAGATTTTAATTCCATGCGTGCCTTTGACAGTGGAGTCATAGAGGTTAGGTTAAGCGTTGCATTTGCTTGCGGCTACCAAACCAGTCGATCAAGTCAAGTAAATCAATTAATATCTCCTTTTGTATATGTTATGGAGTCTAAAACGCCACAAGGCATAAATATAGGTATATAATATATTCATATATAGAAACATATATGCACTGTGGAAATATCATTAACGCTCATAATTACTGAGAACTCTCCTAAAATTATTGACTAGTGGCATTTAAAATATACTACGGTAATCATGTTGGTGTTGTTGTATCGAAAAAAGGAAATTTTTGCTGCGAGGAAGACAGTTCTTTACATTACATAAAACCAAGAGGAATCCAGGAGACACGGTGGACGCGTCAGTCTAAGTAACGCGCAGAGTTCAGAGTTTTTAAGTCGATTAAGAATTATGAGTTTTATGTACCTAATGCATAAAAAAATAGGCATAATTGCAAGAGTTGATAGATATACAGATTCCATTTGAAAAACTTTATATTCCACTCTACACTTATTATCAAAAATATATAAAAAACATATAGTACTAGAAGAATAAACTTTTTGAAAAAATAACCACAGACACGTCTGAAACTAAGGAGCCAGTAGAATGTTGAGCGGTACTAATGAGCTTATGGCAGCTTCTCGAGAAATGTTAATCATGGATTTGCTGCTTCGAAAAAGATTTTCAGGGTACCAGACAACTAGGAGATGCTTATACTATCTCAATATATATAGATGGATGGATCCAATGTGGACTACGGAGTAGGAACAGGAGTATAACCCAATGGTCTTGGCATCCCTCTCTCTTTCTATTATTCTACCAAATTCAGCTAGCACATTCCAAGCGGAAGTACTGGACATAGAGACGGATTGTGGAGCTCTATTAAATAACCACGGGAGGTTTCAAAAAGCTACGATATACACAGAAGCCTAGTATCTCGCATAGCATGTCGTCTATTAATTCCAGCATAGTGAACAGATGGAAATCTATGAACTAATATAACAAAGCAGATATGAAATAAGATGACAAGACAAGAACTAAGGACGGATTAAAGATGTCCAGGAAAACTATATACAGACTTACAGTTACTATAGCGGGGTCTACCCTATAACAATAAGAAAACAATTTGACATTAACATTAACAGAGTTTCATCAAAAATTCGTCAGAGCAAACTTGGAATCCAAATCATGGTACCAAACTTTAAATGACTGTCTACAAAAAGTAAAATTTTAGATTACGTTAAAAGGCTGATATTTGTGAGACCACGAATAATTGCACAATGACTGATAGAGATGCTTGTCCGCTGTGACGGCCAGAGCTAATACGTATGGTTCAAAAAGACTGTCATAAATCTATATACTCTATGCAATTTGCTGGGTTCGTAGAAAGTGTGGCAACAAAGATGCTTCAACCTTAGCCTGGCGAAAATTGGACAGCGAGCAGAAAGTGTCTAGATATTTCCACCTCATCTCCTCCCTGCATCCCTGCCCGAAATCTTGACCCTAACCACATAAATGCCAATGGGAACATGTCCACTTAGAAAACCTATGCTAAGAGTTTGTGGCTCCATGGACCATTTGCGTACCACTCTTGTCTAGAAAGCTTTCGAAATCCCACAAGTGCTGGTTGCTGGCGAACGCTTATTGAGAATATAGACATGTAGATTTATAGAGGGCACCAAATAGTCTGAATGCAATGATGAAACGAGCTGCACTCTTACATAATTCCTACCGACCGGAACTAAATTATGGTATCAAGCTTGTAAAAGCAAAGCTTGGGGTTCTGGGGCTGCAGATAGGATCTGCACAATAAGACTTGAAAGATGCAAGTGGCTATTGAATAATAAGTCATTAATTCAAATCCAGCCGAGTATAATTATATAAAAGATCTAACCGAAGTCAGCTCTCAAGGACAAAGTCACTCAGAATTCAGGGAATAAAGGACTTAAAATTAACCATGATTTTGTTCTGTTGTAAATTACGGCTGAAATAGATATACGTGTAATCCTTTAGAGGGAAGTCTAAGAAAAAAAAAAACGAAAATTTGAGAAAATTATGAAAACCTGAGACAGCTTCCTTGCATTATCCGAACAATTAAACAACTTTTCGAAAATTTTCGCATTTTGAGATGAATTATTGCCTAATTAAGATCAATTCAAGTTTTTCTCCTCTCCTGCTTGCCCCTCTTGCCTATTTAAACCAAAAATGTTGCTAGTAACTTTGTGTGCCAAAATCATTATAATCATTCAACATTTTCGCATATTTCTCAAACCTAAAACTTAATTATCTTTCTAAGTGCTTAACATTCCACTCATACTCATTGTACTCCCCACGATCTTCGCTTGCACACACCCACCTGTAAGCACTCCGATGTGCGCGCCGTACTGCAGCAACGATCGCCGGTCTCCTGATGTTCAAAACAAGCGAACATGTGCTGCTCATCACTTTTGCGGCACGCGCTGATTAGTTGTGGTTCCGTCGTGGACTCTGATGTGGCGCAGGCATTGCGACAGCGCGGTGACAAGCCCAAGGCGCAACAACGTCGACCCGACCACTCAGCGCCACGTGCAACGGCTGAAAATATGAAAACAAAAACAGCAAATAGAATAGAGTGATGCAACCGCAAGATAATAAAAATAAAGCTTAGTAATACTTAGGCACACATGCTATAAACATATGCATTAATTAAGAACTAAGCAAGTTTATTGAAGTGGAAAATGTGTAGCAACGTTTAAGTGTAGCGAGATTGCGTTTAATTAGTTTCAGTTCAGACAGATGTTTTCTGTGCTTTAAAATCGAAATATTTTTCCACTTTTTATTACATATATTTAAAGAACCAGATTTAGCTATTAAAGGGGCCGAAATAGTAGTAGATTAATTGAAAAAATCCTTCAGTGTGAATTAATTCGGAATTACCTGTCTTTTCTTCTAATATCTGAAGGTAGCGTCGCATATCAATGAAGGGAAATCAATATCATGAAGGCATTCAGAGTCACTATATGCATCGGATCATTATAGTCGTGCAACTAATCGATTAACAATCGAATGAATAAAATTTTGTCAACAATTAAGCCACTCTATCGAAGAGAGAGCAGAAACAGGCATCGATTGCCTTATACTGTTGTAAAAGAGCCATTGGCAAAAGGTGGGATCTCTCACCGAAAGTGTTGCAATAAGGTCCACTCCAACCATGGCATTTAACGTCATTTGCACATAGTCGTAATATATAAGGCTGCGGAAGTTGCTATCAGACTCACAGAATATGGGTTTGTAAAGAACCACGTGTCTGAACACACGGAAATCCTCACACACTATGAATTCATACCGGATCACTTGGATTATGGAGACGCCAAACCGAACTCTGGCGAGGGAGTTGTGGCAGGGAAGATGCCGTTGAAGGCGAGCGGCAGTTGTCTTCCTAATGGATGGGTCAAAGCTTAGGGAAAGGTTGGTGGAGGGTTTTACTGTCACGAGCTCTCTATCAACTCCAGCTTCAGATTTTCTGTGCTTCCCAAGCCGAGGATGCAGCCATTAAGGTAAAAGTAGATTTACTGTTCCAGAGTGGAGCCTCCACTCATATAGAAGAGCGGTTATACTAACCTTGAACTCATTAACAGTGCATTCAGAGTTTGTTAAGGAGTGTCTAACCTCGCTAACAATAGCATCAAGTGTCTTTGTGATAAGACTGGTATGGGTGCCAGGCCACAGCGGAATCGCAGAAAATTGTAAAACTGGTGGAAAGTCACCCTAGAATCTGTAAAATGGAAGAGAATGGATTGTCGCGTATCCTCATTTGTTTTACTACTACATAGCTGGGCTTCGCGAAAGCTTGACCAGCGCTGAGCCATCATCGGTAAATACCCTGAATCTAGTGATAACTTTGTCCTGAGTAAGGCTAGCCTCTCTCTAGTTGTGGGACTGTCAACATTGTCCTTGGCATCCAAACTTTAAGGTAGGGATTTTTGCCAGACACATACCTTCAGACATGCCGCCAGTTCGGTGGCGGAAATCGAACGCCCGTCCAAATTTATATTGAATACTAAGCGTTATGCTAATTAATAATTAATAACACAGGAGTTCTTATTTTCTATGGCTACATATATTAGTCCATTTACCATCCCTATAGATCAGCTATCAAATCTAATCTAACCTAAGCCACTCACAAAAAACGACATTTTGGAAAGAGGCTAGACATCATTTTTCGGAAGTTTGTTTTGGAGATCGCCCCCGGGAGTATATAAATACATGTTTTAAAAAAAATCGACGATTATTAAAATATATTAAATAATGTGATCTTAAATAAAATGTCTCTTTATAAAAATCACAAAAAAATACGTTTTTTCTGACATCTCAGGCCGCAAAGGTTTATATTAACAGTGGAATTGCAAGACCTTAACGGTCTATGTTAACAGTGGAATTTTAATTTTGGTCTTTAGTACTTTAAGTAGTGTAAATCCAAGCTATTAATATTGAAGACATCTTTTGGAGTATCTACTATCGGTTATTATGCATTTAAAAGGGACATTGGAAAGTAAACGTATTTCGGAAAATATAGACTCTTCAGATTTCATCAAACTAATTAGTTTTACGGACAACTCCACTAAGTTAATAGCTTTGGTGATCGCGAGGTAAATCAGCTGTTCGAAAAAAAAAAATTGTTTGTCAGCAACGTAAATACGTATTCATCAAAGATTTTTTTTCTATTGGAAAGTTGAAAAGCAGAGTAAAGAAAGGCGAAGCCTCTACTATCTTTACTACCGCTATTTGTTATCAAGGTCACTGCAATATTGCATTGCCTGCTTAACACATTTATATTTTTGTTTATTTTTTTTTGTTAATAGTAGTGTAAATCGCTCACATTCTCTGCTTTGTCAAACGCTGCTCCAAATATACAAACACAACTTACCTTCTAACGTAAGATTCATACAACTCCAAAAGCTGGTTTGCATTGAGGGACAATATTTCTTCAATTCCAAGCGCAGACTACGGCCATTCGCATTGTCTGATGCGGCCAATTGCACCAGGGAAAGCTGCAAGTGAAAAACAAAAAATAATACATAAATATATTTGTAGTTTGTAGATTGAATTGCATTTCTCTAAAATTCAATTTTAATAAATTCACACATGTGACAGGCGCCAAAGCCATGCGTACGAGCCTATACACGAAAATGTGCACTAAAATATACTCAAATGAACAGATGCTACTATATATACATATATATCTACATAAGAGTATACACATATACTAAGTATGCATATATAAAAATTTAGGCGGAAATTGATTAATGTTCACCGTTACGCAAGTAAAGTGGAGCATTGGCGAAAAACGAAATAATGGTGTTGAGATAAACCTTGTCAAATCGTGATACTTTGCCGCATAATTTATGGCTACCGATAGTAATAAAAGCGCATGCGTCTCAGCTGACCACTGCCGCAATAACAATAATGAAACTTGCGCCATGTGAGCTTAAGTGAGTTAAAAAAAAAAATAAAATAAAATACTAAGGAATTTTTAACGCTCAGAGTACAGAGAGCTTTTGTAACTTGTTTTGTTCTTTAAATAGATAACTGAGTTTCAAAGCAAATAAAATAGTTTCTTCTTCCCCAAAGCCGTTTATACCAGGTATCAAAGTTACAGGAAGATCTGACGTTTTCGAGCGAAGTTTTGTTCAGCGATGGGACCCATTAATGGGTATATAAACAAGCACAATTTCCGCATTTGAGACGAAAAGCAACCTGAAGGGATTCAAGAGCTGCTATTTCGTCAAGAAAAAACAACGGTTTGGTATGGTTTGTGGATTGTGGAATTGTCGGTCCATATTTCTTCAAAAATTATGCCGGTGAGAACGTAACCGTCAATGGCGATCTTTATCGCGCCATGATAACCAACTATTTGATGTCTGAAAATGAAGCACGGGATTTCGATGACATTTGGTTTCAACAAGACTTCCTCCATGTCTTACGACACAAGTCACACAAATCTTGATAAGACTATTTTATAGGTGCAAAGCAACCCTTGAAGTTAGTGGCACAGTGTTATAAGATGTTGGAGCAGAGTGATCGATTTATAAAGCCTATCAAGTATATACCATATATACACATATTCAGCACGACGATCTTATTCCATTTAGTCCATCTGTCCGTCCCTTTTTGAGATATCGACCTGAAATTTTGCTCATGTAGTTTTCTGCACAAAAAGCTGCCATAGTCGCCGATATGTAGCTACAAGCAGAATAACTAAAGTTAAGATCTTGCTTTGAAACTTTTTTATTTTTATTGTTAAGGGTGTCCCAGCTTCGGTGCAACCGTAGTGAACGTTCCCGAATCCGTTGTTTTACGTGAATACTTGCCGATGAGCGCCTTGGCCCACGGTGCTTAAAGCACATACTCCTAGTTCAAAACTTAGCATTGATCAGCTTATTTGATAAGAATTAGTTCGGTGGAAGTGACTCCCTTTCTACTTAGTCGGATTCGAGCACGACATAAAACCTTGCCACGCTGTGAGTCCATTACCCGACCTCACTGCATCTTCACACTAAACTGAATTTTCAATTCTAGCTGCCTTTAGTGTTAACCACAGCCACAACGAATCTCTCAAAGGGCCAAACCCAATGAGCAGACTGGCGAGAACTCTAAGTGCTAATTGCTCCTGATGGTACCAGATTGAAGTCTCCGGTCGGACCTTGTAGCTTTGCTACTACCAGTTGAGCTCATATCCAACTCAACTGGTGTATTTTATTTGAAGAAGTCAGCTTCTATTTGAAAGGGGTGATAGTTTGAAACCGCTACTGCTTATAGTAAACCTCGAACCATTTTAACATTAGTTTACTATATTAGAAATATACATATATCAACTGGAAGGCAAGTGCACATTCGCTGTCTGACAAGTCGTTGAGCGATAATTCGAAGTCATTCAAATATTTTATAAAACTAAGTACATAATTTTATTGCTGAAAATATTTCTATACCAAGGTTTGTTTATAAAAAAAACAGGCTTGTCAGCCGCTTATTTATATGCTCATTACACGGAGTTCGACCGAGAACCAAGTCGCTGCAATGGCGGCTTTTTGGCGTAAGTCATAAATAAAATAGCTAATCGATTTCCATGCCGTATATATGTAATATATGTAAATTTTTGTATTTAGTTGTGTATTTAATGTTCATATATTAATTACCAGCCTTAACTGGGGCACTTCAAACTGTATCTTAGAATTCACCTCAAAGTGTATGCCACCTGCAGCCGTGCCGACTGCTTATGGCTTGGCCACTACTTATATACTTATGACAACAACACTTTGTGACTTGGCAATAATTTATAAATTTATTTAAAATAATTTTATTTATTTTATTTTCTTGCTATTTTAGCATACGACACTGAGCTGGCCGACAAGCCAAATGGCATTCAAGCCAATTCCGCTGGTTGAGACGGGAGTATTGACAAATATTTTCGCGCACTGCAGTTAAGATTTAAATAAAAACTTATTTTTAGTGCTCGGTTTATGCATAATAAATAATAAAAAAAAATTTTAAAATGCATTATTCGACGGCATTAGTCGTTAGAGCACTCCATATATGGACAAGCATTGCCAACTTGAACTACGAAAAATTTGCGGAAAAAATTACAAAAAAAAAAGTTTTTTTGGTAATATTTTGAATATTTTTTCATTGGAATTCTCATTTCATATTATTGTTGTAATGAAAAAGTAAAAAACGTAATACAACATCTCTTCGCTTTGAATAATCACTGAGTGAGTTTGCGTAAGATTTTTTCAAGAGCTGTGTAGAGATCTCCGTCTTACTTCACCACCGGCGTTAAAGGACAGCAAACCACGATGTTGTCGCAAAATCTTCCTTAATGGACTTATTCGGCTCTTTTGTGATAGTCTACTTCAACTCCACTAGAGTAAACATAATGCGAAACTGATTCATATTTGCTCGAACTACAGACTGTGCTGGCCGATTATGTCGACCAAATAATAGTAATTTATGACTTTTAAACACTCTGTTGTAGTTGGTTCTACTGGTTATTGCATTCTTACGTAATATATACCCGTTATATTCGTTCCACTGATTAACATGCCATATATAATTCCTTTTCAGTAACAGCCAGCCAGAGCGACTATTTCGAAGTTTAGACTTCGGTAGTTTACAATGCTTTCACTGAGGTCTTTCGAACAATTTATTATCGACTCAAAAAAAAATTTTTTATACACAAACTAAACTTTCTATCTAAACACAACATAAAGATGATAATCAAGTATTTTTTTTACCTTATGGAATTTAATCCAACAAAATCTTACTCTGGAACTCGTACACTCTGACCCGCTCTGAGCCAAGTATAAGCAAATTGCAGTAGTAAGGGGAGTCAATACACTGATGATAACCTCTGTGGCGATTTTGTGTACTGATAATAAGAATATTCTAAATTATTAACAGTAGTTTGACTGAAGCGCAGAGGCACAGTTTCCACAGAGCCAACTTTTCAAGTCTAGAAAAAGGAGCGAAAGAGGTTGGTTTGGTGGTGAAAGACGGCAAGACAAAGTACCTGGAGGTCACATATAAAGATTCCCCGCGTCTCGGGAATTACTTCAGTTATAATTTGAAAAAGTTAAGGTCTTTGTATATCTCGATACCAGCATAAATTTCTCCAATAATCTAAGCTTAGAGATCAAGCGCAGTACAATACGTGCCAAGAGGTACTACTTTAAGATCGGTTGGCAATTGAGAAGTAGATCACTATCTCGAAGAACAAAAATTACGTTCTATCAATCAGGTGTTAAAGAAGAAGAAGAAGTGGATAAAAGTGGAACAAATAGTAAGGATACACGATTTTAGTATGTTTACTAAATAATTGAATATTAAAACAAATTATAATTCAACTCGCAAACGATTACGAAATTTCGTTGTATTCGCTATAATCTATTTCAATTATGGACATTTAACCAGACGCTTGCAACAACAATAATTTTAATCGTTTCACTAGCAAAATAAAGAACATAGCCAACCGGAAGTGCTTGCGACACCGTCTGCATCAAAATGTCACGTCTCGACGAAGAAATTATGAAAACTATAAAATATACATACATACAATTTGGAACATTGGGATAACAGTAATGACAATAAAATCGGTAGACAATAGGGTATTTGTTGGATTTCAAGCGAATTATAAGTAATAATAAAATTATTGGAAAAAATTAAAAAAAAAAAAAATAATTATATACAAATAATTGTGCCTTTTCGCATATTAAGTACTATACTACGTTAAAAATAAGAAAAATATGCAACAGAAATATCAAAAAGTTATAAGCGTATACATTTTGGCAGCTCCCAACGGAATGTGTTTATGTATGGGTGAATTAAAGGCACAGCAAAATACCGCGAAACAGAGTTGCCACTTAAAATTTTGTTTGGTCAGAAATTTCATTGAAAATTTAATATGTGTGTTACCAAAAATATTTTCAAGTAAGCGGAGGCTTAGGTGCAGTTTGATTGAAGCGCACAAACTCAAGCTACGCTTTTTAGAAGAAAGTTTCTGTTCCTTTTCTGTTTCTGTTCTGTTATATATTTTTTCGAAGTATCCTACATTATTCTCCAGCCTGCTGAACGGTAGAGAAAGCATAACACCAGGCGAGGGCGATGGAGCGAACAAAAGTTCTGAATAACAACAAATCGACAGAGCCGTTGAATTGCCGGCCGAGCTATTCAAATACGGCGGCGAACGTGGATCAGTTTTTTATTAAATCCCACCAAACTGGCAACTCCGCTCTCACTACAAACATTATACAAACATATAATAATTTAATATCTACGGCAGAGTGAATACCTTTATTCATTTAATGTAGGCAAGTACTTTATTCTAATTATAAATGCAAGACACGCTTATTTGTTGTACAAATAACAGACAAACAAATGAAGAACCTATCTAAAAATTAGCTACAACAAAGACTGACGACGTGTGGACAAAAACATTATATGATTAAGTATCCAGTCAACTAGTGAAGCGTCTTCAAACTCTCACTAGAAGGAGAGGTCAATGAGTGGCTGATGGAAATGCAGAATTCCAAGAAGTTACAACGGCTTATGCATTTCAAATACAACACGTCTGCTTTAAGGAATTTGAGGAAGAGGTGTTACAGAATATGAAAACACGCATGTTTGTTTATAATTAATGGCTTTACTAAATAGCAAACAAATACAAATAAAATGTATAATAAAAGATAATTGATTTAGTATTTCGGCAAGCGATACCAAACAAATCGTGTGATAGATGTCGCTGTGGTGGAAGAATTTGTAAATTTGGCATTTCTAGGCAAATTGATAATTTTTCGAATTTTTTTAACAGAAAAGCAAACAGTTAAGCTCGACTGAATTAGAATTGTTATCTTTTTATAACTCTGACATAGATTTTTTTGGAGTTTTACAATCCGCTCATAACCAAGTTACGCTCCAATCTTAAAAAAAATATATAGATCTCTGACAAGGTAGAAATCTTTAATATGAAAAAGTAAAGGGAAACCCCATGATGGACCGTTGTCAGCAATATCTCATACAGAAAACCATTAAAACGCATACAGCGACTTGCAGTTCTCTGCATAACCCAAGCGTTAAGGACCAACGGATGTCCTAGAAAGGTTACTAAAGCTTGCTCCTAATTGACATTGCAGCGGAAAGCTCTTACTTAGAATTTCGCCCAATCGATATTGCAGCAGAAAGCTTTTCAGCAAAATCAACAGCAAGATTGGCGACATTAGGTTAATTCTCCACAAAGACCTTCGGGCATAGCTCAATTTAGAATTTGTGGACCACATACCCTCGCACTCTCTTTGGGAGAGAAGGTTTCAAGTCACACTAAAAAAAGCTGCATGGTGCATGCGTATGCAACCCGCCAACGGAACTTACATCATAATATATATACAGAAGGATCAAACGCTAATGGACTGGGAGCTGGAATCCATTACTCAGCGCTGTATCTCAGACAATATTTCAAGCTTCGTGAATTCTGCAGTATCTTCTAGGGGAAAATCTTTGCAGTCAGGAAAGCGGCTGAAATTACCAAAAACGCAGGAAAAACATAAACAAGATCAATATATACATCAATTGTCAGGCGGCAATTATGGCAATAATCTCACATCGTATTAGGTCAGAGAATGTGCTTAGAAGCAGAGAGGTAGTAGATGTAGCCGCTGGCGGAAAGTGGCTGCATATATACTGAGATTCAGGCCACACAGAAATTCCCGGAACCAAATAGCTGATGAAGTACCATGCGTCTAGCTACGAAATCAGTACTGGAAGTACGGTAGTCACTTCAAAAGATACTCGTAAATAATGAAATTTCCAAAAGGGCTGATAGATACATAGACCAGAGCGGAAGGTAAAGCTTTCGAACTCGCAGAACATGCTGAAACACTAAGATCATGTCGTCTTCGATATTTGGGAGCTCCACAGTTCAAGAGACTAAACGAAGTATCAAAATTAGGTATCAAATCGCTCTTAAAGCAGATAAATGTATGGAGTCAGGTTACACTAAATAGTCAGTATAATCTAATCCTCCTTTATCGGTGTTGCCGAATCTCATGTTCTTATATGGAAATACTTTTTATTTCACAAAGTTATGTCCGTTGACGAGGAATCACGTCGAGGACGACCATCAACATCAACTGATGATCAACGCGTCAATAAAAAAAGGAACTGGTGCTTGAGAATCGATGATTAACAGTCTTACAGGCATCGTTGGAATATCGTAAGGATCAGTGAAAACCATTTTGAAAGTTCATTTGGGCCTAAGAAAAGTGATAGCACGTTTCGTTCCAAAAGCACTTAAATACACGAAAAACAGTGTCACGTTAACGTCTCTAAAATAATACTTTCCGACTACTAAGATATCTTGAAATATTTTATTACTATTATTTTATTATCTATGCTTACGACCAGGAAATAGACGAATATCGTATCAAGGTGAGTCGAAGCCGAAAAAACGACGTCAAAGCAGTTTAAAAATCAAGGTTATGAAGAAAGTTTTCTTCGATTATCGAAGTGTAGTGGACACCGAATTCCTTCTGACCGACCAAACCGTCAACAAGGAATACTAATTGAGTATTATGCGCCGTTTGCGCGAAGCTAATCGTAAAAAGAGCTCGGAATTATGGAACACCAGCTCTTGGTTTTTGCAGCACGATAATGCACCGTCGCACACTGCGTTGATTCTTCGTGAGTTCTTCACCAAATTTTCAACCAATATCGAGCTACAACCACCGTATTCGCTTGATTTAGCTTCGTGTGGCTTCTAGCCATTTAGCAAACTCAAACCACCATTCCGGAGAAACCGTTTTGAGTCAATTAAAGACATTAAACGTGAATCGCTAGGCGCATTGAAGGCTACTCCGGAAATTGACTTTAACAACTGTTTCGAGAATTAAAAAACTCGTTGGAAAAAGTATATTGTGAGAAAGTGGGATAACTTTAAGGGGCACGACATATAGATTTTGAAGAATAAATTGAAAATTTTACAATTATGAACAAAATCTTACAATTTTTTGTACATTTTTTGATGTAGTATTACTTTCTATATGCGAAATAAACCTGGAACTCAATATTAACAAGCTCATTGCACTAAAAAACCTGAACAATAAAATTTGTTTTGTAATAAGAGTTGAAAAAAGCGCAACGCCCGCTCAATAAAATTGCAATTTACACCTCATGCAAGGCAAAAAAGTGTTTAATTATTGTTTGCGACACATGATCGTGCAGCTGTACGGGCTATACGCCGCACAGTCGTAAAAAAGTAAGAGACATTAAAGTGCCCACTTACCCAAACGGCTCGACAGACAATGCGACAAGCCACGCAGAATGCGCGGATGCAACTAACACACACAGCAAATACGTATATACATATATATGTATGTATGTATGCACACAATGCGCCCATATCGAGCGATCACATTCACCTATGGCCACATTGATCGTCTTCGAGGTAAGTTGAAAGATCGCAGATAAGACGCTTTACTTTGTATAAGACGCATATAAATATGGTTGTGTGTGTGTATATATATATATGTCACTTGGAGCTGCATCTTGCGCATAGCATTGTACAAGATTTAATATCAGATTTCTGTTAAAAAACATAATTTTGTTTCCTTTTCAATTTTCACTCTCTCTTTCATGTGTGTAGGTCACATGAGTTATCCTTATGCTTTTCAGCTCACATAAACATACATTCGTATGTGCGTTTATATGTGCTGGTCCCACTTGCTTTTGATATCATGTTTGCATGCTACTTTAATTTACGAGCGTATTTCACATTCAACTCAGCAGGTTGTCTTATTTTTCGTTAACCTCAGATTTCGTTTTCTTAAATTTTTTGTTTTTGTTCTTATTTGTGCACACTTTTGACAATGTTTTCATTCTGAACTGTCCTACCGCTTGCTATGTGGTGTCTTCGTCCCAAAGCACAGTGAAACAGACAAAGACATGCTTTTGGCAAAATTATTTAGGTTAACGTAGAGCATCAATTTTTGATTTGAGAATCTAAATCTAAAACAAGACTGGAAAAATTCGAAGAAAATTTTATTTAAAAGAACACTACCTTACAAATAGAACCATAACAACTTAAAAATAGCTATTGTACCTCAAAAATGATAAGCGCATTGTAGACTCGTCGCCGTTCGCAGCAACTTGGACTAACGTATGGAACGACTTGGCACATTTCACGTCGACATCTTAAATTGAGAGCGTACAAAATACTTGTGCAAGAATTGAAGCCGCTCGACCTGATCAAGCGACATCGCTTCGCTCTACGCGCTCTTGAAAAGTTCCAAGAAGATCCAACGTCTTCGAGCCAAATTTGTCACAGCAATGAGACTCATTCTGACACAATGTGTATAAAAACAAGGAGAATTGTCACATTTGGGATGAAGAGCAATCTATAGAGACGCCAGACCTGCCATTTTATTCAGAAAAAACAATGTCTTGGTGTGGTTTGTGGGCCGGTGGAATCATCGGTTCATATTTCTACAAAAACCGGCAAAGACGACCATTAACGCGCCATGATAAACGACTAATTGATGACTGAAATTGAAGTTCGTGATCTCGGGAATATTTGGTTTCAACAAGACGGCACCACTTCCCACACATCGCATCAATCAAAGAAGTTATTGAGAGAACACTTTGGTGAACAGATAATTTCACATTTTGGCCCTTTCAACTCGCCACCAAGTTCGTGTCATATCACGCTGTTAGACTTTTCTCTGTGAGGATACGTAAAGTATAAAGTCTACGCACAATCCCGCTTCGATTCAGACCTTGGAGCAAGTCATCACGCATGTCATTCGCCAGTTACGAGTCGAAATGCGCGAACGAGTTATTGAAAATTGGACTTAACGGTTGGACCATATAAGACGTAGCCACGGCCAACATTTGGAAGAGATAATCTTCAAAAAATATATGCTAAATAATGTTCTTTCGAGTGATAGTAAAAATTACCCATTAAATTTGAAGTTTATGTGTTTTTTCTTTAAAAAAGTAAGGACGCTCAAATTGATCACCCTTTACGAATTCAAGAGTTTAAGTTATGGAGAACTTCGAGTTATGGAAGTTCAACAGTATTTCCATTAAAGGACCTTAATGATAAAACTGAATATTTTCACTATTTCCTGCCTCTTCTCTCATCTCTAGTGCAGTGCACTGATTAATATTATAAGTAATCTACTTGCCACACTTTTTTCCACTCCCATCCCACTGTGCGCTGTAACTCGATCGCGCTGCTTATTAAATCTGCCATTGCTTTTTTTGTTGTTGTTGGCTGGCAAAGTGCTTAATTGTTTTCCGATCAGCAATATCAAAACAAAAGCACTGCGATTAAGAACACCGGGTGTGATCATTTTGCCATGATAAAGACCACAATGCGTGGCGAGAAGTGATGTCGGATATGCGAGCGCACACACAAATACGAGTATATACGATAGTACATATGTACACACATATATGCTTGAATGTCATGTGACAATTTGTGGGTGTGAAATTTTCTCCAATTACACTTGCATTTCGAACGGAAAGTGTAAGAAGAATTTGTATTGTTGCACTTAAGTGATTTTCGAGGGGTGAGCGGAAACAAATTAAAGGAATGTGCGGTAAGGCTTAGATTTCAAAGTATTTTGCTGTGAAATTTAATTGCTGCAGTTATAGAAAGATGTTATTCGCAATGAAATTTCGTTGAATTATTATATTACAATTTAATTGAATATTCAGTTTCAGGTCTTTTTGAAGCTAAATACCCTTCACAGGTGCATTTATGTTAGTAACTATATGTTCAGTTTGTRTGGAAGCTATATGCTATAGTTAACCGATTGGAACAATTTCTTCGGAGATTACATTGTTGCGTTAGAAAATTATATATACCAAATTTCGTGAATATATCTTGTTAAACGTGAAAGTTTTCCATACAAGAACTTGATTCCGATCGTTCAGTTTATATGACAGCTATACGCTATAGTGAGCCGATCTGAACAATTTTTTCGGAGATT
>NW_017535185.1:484565-524890 GCF_001853355.1 Bactrocera latifrons
CTAAATCGAATCAGCTCAACATACTGATCATTTATATATATACTTTATAGGGTCTCCGAGACCTTCTTCTGGGTGTTACAAACTTCGTGACAAAATTAATATACCCTGTTCAGGGTATAATAAAATCTATAAAATCTCTCTCTTTTACATGACAGAAATAGAAGAGAGCGGAGGTAACTTGCACCCAGAAGACTACAGAGTGTACCCAGTCCCTAAAATCGAATTCCTTTAACAGCAATTCATGATCTACCAACAGCTCCATGTAAGTTTGTGTCGGTATCGGTGATCGCTAACCTTGGCTAAGTAAAGCGAAATAAGCTGGTGGCAGTTTTACAGCAAATTAAACTAGTTTTCGCGCATGCTTAGTTGATACCCTGCCTCTACATCGGTTTAAGCGGAACAATGAAGTCTTAATACACACATTGGTGAATATAGAACGACCCATTCAGCAAAGTCTCAGTTTCAATTTTCATAAATTCATTCATAACAAGCGGAATGCCTTCAAGCGCTTTGTAGCAACGACGCTTGCTTATGCAAATTAAAGAATTGYTTAGCAAGAAAGACAGTGTTTCCGAAACTAAACAAAATGAATATAGCACGGTTGTTGATCAATAAAGTGTAGCTATGTATTTAAGACCGAATAAGATAAGTTGTTTAGAACGTTTCTTTAGCTCATTGAACTTATGAAAAGACTATATTGTGATAAAAAAGTAATTTTTAACCAAATCTCGTATGCAAAATTGTTGCGTATGTTGAAGAATGTTTACGGCGATTGAGTTTTATCAGCTTGTGAGTGGTACAATGCCTTCAACGACGGTCGAGATATGGTTGAAGACATGCCCAGGTCTGCAGGGTCTTTGAACTCTTCAACTGATAAAAATATTAAAATAGGATATGATGCTTGAAAATCGTCAGGCAAGTGTTAAAGATATGGCTAAAGAGCTCGATATCTCTCACAAATCGATTCCAATGGTGTTGGTGGATATTTTGGGTATGCAACTCGTTCTTGCTCGACTCGTCTTGATATCGTTTTTCACAAAGAAATCGCTGTACGGCTGCCCAATGTAGGGAAATTTTCCATTGAAATTGTAGGGAAAAATATAACTATTATAACCCAGGAGTATTTGTAGAACAAATTGTTATAACAATTCCTAAAAATTCCACGTAGAGGTCGAGTTAGAAGCTTTTAGCCTCCAATAGATTTATAAATTATGAGATCCATCTACAATAACCATCCTCATATTGAACTATTCTTCATAATTTAATAATTTACACCTATTCAAATTAATCTTTTATATCCTTCATATTCTCATATTTCTAACTAAAAGTTTCGGAACCGCTGTACCGTTGTGTTGCTGCTTCGTGAGTAGACCGCCGACTGCGCTCGAGTGCGCATAGGCGAGCAGTTCGGCAGTTGTTTTTTTCATTTCCATTATGCTTTTGATTGATGCAAAAACAAATTAGAAGAGTCAGGCAATTTATTAACTTTTACGGGAAAGGATAAAATGTTGAATGTGAATTAAAAAAATAAATAAAACCACACGAAGTGTAGTTAATCAATGGAACTGTGAATTAACGGCGACGAAGATGTCTTTTCGTTGTTTTACGGGTTACGAGTTTACGGATTTTAAATCAATTAAAAATATTTCTTAGAGAGCAAATCCATTTAGTATTTATATATCCATATAGTATTGCATATTTTTGTTGCAAGTAAATCCGCTTTATTAATAAATCAAAGCCGCCGAATTGCTTCTTCATTTATTATTACCGTTATATAGTCTTAGCGGCATTTCTTTTTCACAATTACAAGTTTTCAATTAGCGCCAAATACCAATTATTTATCCTGCAATTCTATTCCTGAACCAGTTTCAATTGATTTATGTGCTAATTTATAATTTTCATTCTTGTAATATCCTAGTTTTACTACAAAAGTTGTGAGAAAGGCTGTAAATCTGGCTGAATTGGATGCTTATTGACATAAAGGGTGTAATTTTGAGGCAAAGAAAGACTTAAAGAAATTACTTTCAAACAAGTATTCAAAGGATGTACAATTTTTCGACATTTATAATGGGTATAATTTCGGTAGTTTGTGGTTTCGGATAGTTTTTGATGAGGAAAGACCGGCTAAAACCTAAAAAAATAACTATCAAACAATTTGCTAAAGTTATGTACTGAACACTTCTCCAGCCACCCGAATAGCAGTTAAAGCATAACACCGAGAGATGGTGAACCCGATTCCCCAATCGTTGACGATGGAGTAGACGTTCCATTGCCCGACCATGAAAAAGTTTGAATAGCAATTACCCGTCTGAAGGACAACAAAGCGGCGGAGCCGATGGATTCTGACCCAGCTATTCAAATACGGCGAGAAAGAACTGATATTCACCATGCGCCAAATCTTGAAAGAGACCCGTGAAAAGAGGATCGACACGCGTCACCTCTTCGTCAAAGCTGCTTTTGACAGCACGAAAAGGAGTTGACTCTATGCCGCGTTGTCTGAATTTGGTATCCCCGCAAAACTAATACGGCTGTGTAAACTGACGTTGAGCAATAACAAAAGCTCCATCAGAATCGGAAAGGACTTCTCCAAACCGTTCGATACTAAACGAGGTTTCAGACAAGGCGACTCCCTGTCGTGCGTTTTCTTCAATCTACTGCTGGAGAAAATAATTCGAGCTGCAGAACAGAATAGAGAAGGTACAATCTTCTATAAGAATGTACAGCTGCTGGAACACGCCGATGGTATTGATTTCATTGACCTCAACACGCGCCATTAGTTCTACTTTCAAGTGGGCAAGATGAAATATCTCCTGTTATCAAACAAACCGTCGTCGCATTCGCTACTTGGCTCCCACGTCAATGTTGACAGTATTAACTTCGAAATCGTAGATAATTTCGTCGATCTTGGAGCCAGCATTAACACCAACAACAACGTCAGCCTCGAAGTTCAGCGAAAACTAACTCTTGCCAACAGCTGCTGCTTCGGAGTGAGTAGGCAATTGAGAAGTGAAGTTCTCTATCGACAAACAAAGATCAAATTCCTCTGAGTCACTCATCATCCTCTTTCTGTTATATGGTGCAGAGGCATCAAAATCAAGCTAAAGATCTTTTTATACCCTTTTGTCGTTAATGAATTCAGCTTTTGGGTGTTGTCAAAGGTAACGTTTTTTTTCTTGTTTGAAACAAAGTTACCGTAGCACTCAAAAAACACCCTTTCTAACTCTACCAACAGTTCTTTCCTGCTTTTTCTCGCTCAATTTTGCTACAAGTCGTACGCTAATTGCAACATCGCACACATACAGACATACCTACTACACAAATGTATGTGCGCATAGGCAAATAAATGAGTGGCTACGGCGCATGCGCAAATTTCAACGTCACTTTATGGTCAGCTTAATGACTGCACAGAAGAATTTACGTATGCTGGAAGTACTGCGAAATGAAAATACTAGTTTAAGACATTAACGAGGTAATATTAAGAATTAAATGACAGCATTTTAAGTTGTCAATAGTTGTTAAGCGAGTGACAAACTGGTAATGGCTTAATGGCGGATTTTCAAGCGCATTTAAATCGGTACATACATATGTATGCGGTTATATGCAGATACATATGCAATGGGGGAATTCGAATTATTTATTTACCATTTATTTTTAACAATTTGTGCAGACTTTTGCTGCTAAATCACGCAATTAGCCGCGCAATCGAACACGCAAGCGCAAAGAAATTGAAATTTTCATACAACTATACATATGTAAGTGTGTGTTGATACACATGTAAATTTCACTGTTGCGCAGGCGCTGCAGGCGAACTGGATTTTCGCTCAACTAACGCCGATAAAAACTGTCAACTTACACCTTGCTGCAGAAAAATCACTCGATAGACTAGTAAGTGCGAGTATTAGTAGATATTAACATATATACATATGTATATTTATATATATATATATGTTAGTATAGCCGTCTATATCTCTGCTCAGTGTGACGCGCTAACTTTCAGGGTGCCATGCAGTGAGAAAGCGCGACAAATACTCGCTTAGCATGCATGCAGCTAAACCTGTAGTGCCACGAGGGTCTCCACTGTAAGTAAGAATAAATAGCATTTGACTTGGTGAATGCAAAATATGCATTTTATCACGTAAACGTCAATTAAGCAACAACAATTTATTTAGCCAATATGGGCGTTAGCATTTACACATGGCCAGCCTCTTAATTTCATAGCGGAGAGCAAAGCGAATGTTGCCGACACACACATCCATACGGATAAGGATGCTATTTTGTGGTGCAGAAAAAAATTTATAAAAATTTGATACGCGACACCCCCACGCAATTTGCCGCATTTCTCAAGCACACAAATACCAAATAGATACTAGCACATATACGAATATATATCTTTCTATATATGCATTTATATGTATGACATATTTATATGTATGTTGGCCTGTCACTACATGTGGGTTGTCGTCGCAATTTAAAAATGCAAATTTCGCACAGTTTTCATTAGGCCTCTTTGATAGTGCCCACAATGTCTAAATGACGGCTGCATAGCGATAAGGATAAGCTTTTAATAAACTTGTCAGTCATTAACTGCCTTTTTAGCATTTGCTTAGACGCTTTAATAGACGCAATTTTTTCGGGTGGGCTGTGCCGGCAATAAAATTTGCAAACTTATTCGCTGGCTGCATGCAGCGACACGAAGTACCGGTACTAGTTGCAGGCATATTTACGAGGTGTAGCTATTAGATAATTTGATTAACGTTATAATAGCCACACGCATGCGCTGAAAGCGGGTTTTGGTGAAACCAATCGGCAGTTAAATGGTCGTGAGGTGTTCGCTGAAGCTTTAGAAATTTTTTAGAAAAATGTACGGTGTACAAATTTCCATTACATTTTATGTGCGAAATCGAATTTCTGATGCCGAAACATTCAGAATGTTGGAGAAGGCCTTCGGTGATAATTGCTTGTCGCGAGCAAGTGTTTTTGATTGGTACAAATTATTAAAAGAGGACCGAGAACGCGTTGACAACTTACGACGTCCAGGACGGCCATCAACATCAACGGATGATCAACACGCCAATAAAATAAAGGAATTGTTGTTAATGATAACCGATGATGAACAGTCAGAGATCTTACATTGTTGGAATATCGGTGGGATCGGTGAAACCCAATTTTGAAATATCATTTAGGCCCAAGAAAAGTGAAAACACGATTGGTTCCAAAATCACACAATTTTTTCGAAAAACAGCGTCGCGTTAACGGCTGTGAAACAATGCTTTCTGAATAGCAGTATGTCTTGAAACATATGTATTATTGCTGGCGATGAGTCTTGGATCTATGCTTACGACCCAAAAAAAGATCGGCGCATATCGTGGTAAAAGTGAGCCGAGGGCGAAAAAACTACGCAAAGCATGCCACAAATCATGGTTATATTGACAGTTTTCTTCGATTATCGAAATGTCATGTGCCCCGGATTCCTCCCGACCGATCAAATTGCCAACAAGGAATACTATTTGAAAGTTATGCGTCGTTTGCACGAAACTTTCGTTAAAAGAGGCCGTAATTATTAATTTAAAAGTGGCAAAAGTCAAAACGTCACTTGAACGTCTGAGAACGGAAGTCCGTTCCGACAAATCACAGTGGACCTTTAATTGTCACGAACTTTTTTAGACAGCTAATATCAAATGTATATGAATATTTTGACCTTCCTTTCCTCTATATAACTCGGCGGATATCCATCCGACAAGAGTTTTAGCCTTACTGTACTCGTACATATATGAACAAAACTTGCAAAGCTCGCGTAGAAAACAAGCACATAACAGAGATCCAGCTTGTTCCCAAACCGATGTACTTGGGACATTTTCCTCGAAACTCGTCGGCTTTCCAGTTTCCAATGATTCCGCGATGACCAGACTAACGCATCTCATATTGAAGTAGTTTGTTGCTATTGACCTACACTGCATGTCTAAATGTGAACGCACATAGAACGAGCTCAACACTAGTATTACCGCTGTCGGAGAGAATGTTCACCTAGGTAAAACAGGCAGCATTTCGGAGCAATACATTTTCAGCTACCTTAATGGCAGTCGTTACAGGAGCTCGTAGTCGATCAACGTTTGCTGAGCTAACGCGTGGTGGCCAATGCTAGAAACCAAGGAAACAACGTAGACCCAGTTCGTTCCCAACACTTAGAAACAAGACTTCTTTCTTGCCAGTACATCGACTTTGAACGAGGTTCCAACGATATCGCTTTGGCAGGCATTCAACGAGTCTAATAATGGAGTAGCTTGATGCTATAGATAGCGAGGATTTACACTCCTTGAATAACTTTAAGTGTACAGTGTATTGCCGCTCTGCTGTCGGAGTGTATGCTCGGCTCCCTGAAATAGGCTGCACTTGGGAACAATATATTAACAGCTACCTTAATGGCAACCATTTATGCTTGGAGAACGGTGATCAGGTAGCGTCCTCTGTGAGCTGAGTCCCATCCGTAAAAAAGTTCACTGCGTCCCTTCTGCAATGACTGCGCCATGTTCTCGTATCCATCTTCAGTATGTAAGCAGAGAAAAAAACCATCAGAAATAGATTCAGTGGCGCTGTGTAACAAATTATTACGGATGGAATTGATGAAGAAGTGCTATTCAGAATTTTCCCGTATGGACTATTTTTATCGCCATGTCTGATTGGACTCGTAAGCTTGTTAACATGTATAGCTTTTTCGAACGGTCTCCATCAGACGACCAATAGGCTTCATTGTGAGGTCAATACTGAAATTGTTTTTTTTTTTTTTTGCTTCTGGCTAAAAAGTGTGTTTCTAGATTTTCCTACAAGTTCTCAAACTATCAAATCCTCAAAATTACTTTTTGTGACATTGTTGCCGTCTCTATTTTTTGCCAAATTCACGATATCAACATAACAGAGTTGGAAGGAAATTTGCATTATAATTGAACGATTTAAACTACTTTAGCTTTTATAAGAAAGTATAATATTTTTAAGAGTGTCAGTCGGTAAGAAAATATATTTGTAGTGATGAAAATGTCTAGAGCACGGCAACAGGGCAATGGAGTATCCCTTGTGCACTTGTCCCGCATTGGCAAGACTACGCTGTGAGCATCTGGGGTACCCACGGCATGATGCACTGGAAGAGGTATCGATAGTGAGGCTGCAGAGCCTGTTAAAATACGCATCAAGCGCAAGAATCCTAAAGGCATTATCCTAAAGGATAACTACTCCTCTTGAACCCAGCAACTGAACGCCAGCTGGTATCGCAAAGGACCAAAACTGATTTATGCGCGGCTTATTCGCCTACCATATTAACCTAACCTAATCTGTAACCGAATATTTTTGACTACTGAAACTCACACACATTTCGAACATACACATGGTCATCTAAACTTTCCAGCCCACCGAAACCACCTCAATTCCATGAATCGTAAATCTAAGTTTCAAATTAACTCAACTATAAACTATCAACAGCATTGCAACACGTTCGGCTGCTTAACGCATTGACGTTTGAACGATGTGATATGACGGAAAGTACCGTTAACTGTCAAAAAATCATGACAAGTACGCGCAGTCAGTGGTTTTACCGCACTCACAAATACATATGATTAAAAAATGTATGCACTTACATTTTCGCATGATGTACGACATGAGCCAAATACCTCGCTGCAACAAGTGTAAATGTCTGGAAGAAAGAAAAAGAAAACAGATTTAGCGAAAACGATTATCAGCAAAGAAATGCAATGCGTAATGTTCAAAAAAAAAGAAATCGAAAAAAGCATTTAAGTAGCATACAAAAAATATATTACTGTAAAGACAGGCAGTGCAAGTGCGTGCGTCGGACAGAATGAGAAAAATTAAAAAAAAAAGAAATGAATGAAGCACCCCAAATGCAAATATCTGTTTAATGGCTGTGTAATATTTCATTTTTTGACATTTGAAATAATTTATTTTACGCATAACTGCAGCATTTACGACGCAACACGTGCGTTGCATCGCTACGAGGCGGGGTATTTGAACTTGTTATTTGGTTTTGGATTAATAATAGATTTCATCAAGCCGCAAATAGATTTTTGTCTTCGCTGTATTGTTAATTTTTACTTTTTATACCGAACAGGGTATATTAAATTTGTCCCAAAAGAAATGACAGAGTCTCTCCAAGTTAGTCAAGTTTGTCTGTAAATAAAAAAAAAATAGATATAAAATAATTGAAGCTTTGCACTGCGACCTATCATTTATTGTGTCCTTTCTCTTTCACATATAGTCACAGCATTCTGAACGATTCCAAGAGCTTGGTGAGCCCGTATATTAAACTTATGTTGTTGAACCTACTTCTACAAATTGCTGGGCAATCTAGAATCAGGTGCTGTGTACCCTGTCGCGAAACCGGTAGTTTGCGCTAGAGATTATACCCATGTTGGACAAGTGCTTGCTGAGCCTGCAGTACCGTGTTTATAGCGCGACAAAGAGGCGGGGAGAGGTTGATCATATCTTCAAACCTTGCAAGGTTGTACCCTCCCATTTGTAGCTTGGCGTAGCGGATTCGTGCTGCCAGTGTCGTTTTCTCCCCACTCTCTCCTACGTGCGCTCTCTTGCCGTCTCTCCAGATCAGGTGTACACGGATGTAAACTGATAGGCGGTTTAACCCTCCTATACATACCTCCACTAAAAGCGATTTAACCTCATAAGCTGTTACCGCTTTTAGTGCCGCTTGCCTATCGCGATACGCTGGTTGGGGTAGAGATTGATTTCCTGCACACTGACTTATAGCAAAGACTTTTGCTTGAAATATGCTCGAAATACGACCCATTGGAATGTTGTGAAGGTGTTTTCGAACCGTCAGTGTATCACGGGATAGTGCTACTCCTCGATAGAAGGTCCAGCATGGAATCACGCTACTCCACTTTACTGCCGGCAGTAACTCAAAACTTCTTTGTAACTGTCTGTATATACGCGAGCTAGTCCCTCAGCTTTTGAGACATCGATCTGAAATTTTTTATGCTTCTCTTTATCTCCTAGAAGTTTGTGTGGAAAATATTTTCATTCGACGAGATATTTTCACGCAATTCGGCATAAGTTATTTTCCTATGCAATAATGCAATTTTCGAAAAATATGTTCAGATCGGATCACTATAGCATAATGCTATCGTACAAACTGTCCAATAAAAATTATTTTAAGCAATATTTTCTGTTTTTGTGGGGTATTATAGCTTCGTTGCATTCGAGCTTATTATGATTTTTATATTTTCCGCTAGTTACACCATGTTGTATTCATTAAACTTGCGTCCATCATGTCTCCAAATTGACGCGACCATATTCCATCAGTTTATGACTATGGCACGCCAACTCCATTCACGTTTACGCCAACAGCTGCTGGCTGCCGATCTCGCTCACCTCTCCCGCCGCTTCATCCACAAACGACTTCTAAATCATGTTCAATCATCCAGTTCTTCTACTCATAACCACCAGCACTGCTTGCTGATCTTACAAAATCCCAACGACGCGCTGTCGTCTCCGGCTTGTTGCTTTATGCTTTCATTGTCGGGTCTTAGGCGGCAACGCAACAGCACTGTGTTTTGCATGAATTTTTCCCATGTGATTAATGTCGAGCAATTCGCAATTTTTAATTTATTTTCTCTTATTTTGCCAGCATACACTCGCAAATCCTGCAGACATTCGCTTATAGCAGCGCAAGTCCATTGCAGACGCCAGCGCATCGTGCATATATACATACATATATCTGTATGTGAGTTAATCTATATGCAAATACACATGTAGTTAATTTTTTAATCTTCCGTACAAGTGTCACCAGTCGAGTCAGTTGCGCAGCCAGGCAACGCAACCGATTCAATGGCCTCAGCACGATCAACGCCTCGCTTACTTTACTTGCGATCACTTTTGATTCACTGAAGTTTCTGCGTCTGTCCAACTGCTTGACTCTTCAGCCGCTTAACTTGACATTCTATTATTTATAAGTTCGCACAAATCTACTATATGTATGTAAGTTTGTATATAATTGTGTTAGTGTACTTTAGTTGTGACTCAAAAGTGTTCGTACCGATCGTGTTCTTGCTGGCGATCGCACGTCCAGATGTTTTCTTGCCGCCAAGTGGCACTTCTGGTGTGAATGGTGACACTAAGTGCGCAAAAACATGAGGGCGTTTGTTGTACAATTATATATGTAAATATATGTATATATTTATATGTAGTATTTATTTTGCGGCAAAGAGTAATGAGCATCCGGAAGAAGGGCTGAAATACTTGCGGTTAATTTGCTTAAAATTGTTCAAAATTAATTATAATTGGAATATGTTTAAGGTTCTCTCCGCAGTGTTGTTGAACTTCATCGACTCTTTCTCTACTTTGGAATTCGAGCCTATTATTTATCTCAATTTTTTTTCAGAACTCGATCCTTTTTCTTGAAATGTTTTTATTTTTAGACGTGTGGTTTTCAATGAGTCAATGGTTTTATCGGAGTTGATCTTTTTGGAAGCTATTACTTGATTTATACTCAATTTATTATACACTTTATAATAAATAGACTTATTTCCGAACAAAGTTTTCAAATCGCGAAAGTTTACTACCAAAATTATGGTTCATATTTGGTCAATATATTTGCCTAACATGGATCGATTTCGCAACACGCTCGCAACAAATGGCGCTGTCCCTATCCTCTTTATAGAAGATTTTGCGGAAGCTCTTGGTTTACGAACTCACAAAATTCAACTCGTGCAAGATTTGAAGCCTAAGAACCATTAAGCGCGCTGTACGGTCGGTGCCTGTGGCGCAGCCTCAAAGATCATGACATTTATCACCGCTTAAATATTTTTTTAGGGTTTTATGAGGTTGCTTATCTATCCACTTAAGTCCGAAATGATTGACGCCTTGAAAGAGAATATTCGGCGTATCATTGCTGACATACGGATGCAAAGATTGGGTTTCTCAGCTGGAATTACAAAACTAAGGCAGGATTTCCAAGCGAAAGTGCTAGGTTAGCGAAAGCATTTGAAGTGCTATTGAACAACAACAAGAGGTTATAAAGAAGCACCATATACACGGGCAGTCAGGCGGCGTTGCTTGATTTGTCAACAACAACTGCATGAAGGTTTTAAGTTTACTGGCAAGTCCAATCCACTTGTTCATAATTTGTGTTCCCGGTCAAACGAATATATTCGGCAACGTAAAGGCAGGCGAGCCGACAAATCTAGCAGCGTTTTTAGACAAATTCGGGGCGGAGTCAAAATCATGTCCAGTAACTAAGCAAATATGGCCCAAATATGACAAGAATAGTACCAAGATCTACCACTTAGATCAAGAAATAGTATACGTATACAGACTTACAGCAACTATAACGGGACACTGGCCTTTTGGAGTGCATGGGAGGTAGAGAAGAGAAGTCTATAGCATCTCTCTTATAGCTCTTTAAGTATTTCGAAACCGGAAAAGCGACTTCTTAAGGAAAATATTAAAGAGTTGATGAAGTTGAAGCAGTAATCCGTTTTGATGATGAAGTTTCATCTGTTTCCACGGTGGTCGGATCTGTGTAACCGGTACGAACACAGATTTTTTATTCCGTCAAATACTGTCAACTCGGCAGAATTGTGCCGCTTCAACAACAACAACATGAAGCAGTTATCAATACATAGAGCAAATGAGCAATGAGCATTTAAGTGATTTCGTCTTCAAACAGATGTTCAACTGCGGCAACCTACAAATTTTTATTAGAAGTCATACATCAAAGAGTGCTCAAAAGAAACTTTGTGACAAAATAATGCAGAGATAATTAAATAATTTATTTTATTGTTTGCATTGGTTTATAGTATGTACATATGTACATAAAAAATATTTCTTAACTCGCACTGTTTAAAAAAATAGATTTTTTAAGTCTAAAACAACACTAACAAACAGCAATTGAGTGCTTGTTAAGCTACTTGCTGTGTGGTCGATTCGCGCAAAACCACAAAGAAAAAAAACAGAAAAACAACGCAAACGCAAATTTTATTTTTATTTCCATTTCACTGCTTTATTAGCGTATTTTGTATTTTTTAGTAATTAGTTATTGTGACAACGCAAAGAAAATGTCGCGTTGAAGCTTCAAAGAAAGAAAAACGAAAAAAACTGACAAGTGTTTTGGTTTTGTGCTCGTAAATTTGTATAACACAGCTGTGAGCAATATTTGAGTGAGAAAGTGTGGCAATTGAAACAAATGGAAAATAAAAATAGTTTTTTCTGTTCTGAGGCTGACCGCACAAAATAATTTTAGTTACCATGTGTTTATAGAATTTAAATGAGTATGTGCATTAGGGCGGTGAAATTTGTAGGGCAAAAATTTAGAATCACAATTCAAAAACATTTTTGAAAATCTTACAAAAAACTGTTTATCTGAGATTCGGTACCGACTGTCATTGTAATTCTAGGTTTTTCTTTTTATTTTCTATTGGCCTTATCAAGTATATTTTTAAAGAACATATTATCAAACTACAGAACGAGAATTTTGGATATTTCTTAATTTATCAAAAGCGAATTGTTACCATTTATCGATATTAACCAAATACAAAAGTTGAATTATTGCCAGTTATCGGCATTATCAGACTATGAAAAGTTGATTATCAATCTTTATCGAAAATCAAACTATAAAAAATAATTATCGGAACTTATCGTTATTTCTAAGCTGTCAAACGTGAATTTCTGATATCTGATGAGTCTATCGATCAATTTATCGAAAATTAATTACTGTAATTTATTGATATTAGAAAACCTACAAAAATAGAACTATCAACATTTATGGATATTGTTAAACACCAAAGGTGATTTATCGATAGTTATCGACATTATAAGACTATGAAAAGTTGATTATCACTGTTTATGTACATATATAATCAAACAAATAAAAACTAATTATCGAGATCTATTGACGTTGTCAAAAAATCGAAAGAGAGTTTTGGAGATTTATCGATATTGCCGCAAGTGAATTAACGGAATTTAGCGATATAAACAAAATATAAAGTTAATTATCAACATTTATTGATTTTATAAAAATGATCGACATTACTAAACTATCAGAAGTTAGTTATCGATATTTATCGTTTTTATAAAACTTCAAAAAGTGAATTTATCGATATTACTAAACTATCAACATTTATCGATTTTATAAAACTGTCAAAAGTAAAGTATTATTAAACTATCTTAACTGAACTATCAATATTCATCAATAACATTACATTTTCGTAAGACTATTATCATCATTTATCGATACTATCAAACTATAAATATTTAATTATCCATATTATCAAAGTAACATAAGTGTGTTATCGTTATCGATATTTAAAATATAGTATATAGTATTATAGTCATGTATGGATTTTATCAAATTATAAAAAGTAAATTGTCGAAAACTATCGATATTACCAAAATTAATTAAATTACCGACATATAATTCACAAAGTAACACAAGTGTTTTATCGATATTTATAATATAGTATATATGGCATATAGGGGAAAATGGTATTATCCTCAAGTATCGATATTATGAATTTATGAGAAGAAAATTATCGATACCAAAAAAATTAAATTATCGAAAATTATCGATATCATCAAAAAAGTTTAATTATCGAATTTTTTCGATAATTTCAAATTGCAAAATGTGAATGATCGTAAGCCACAAGCCACTTACATACTATCCGAACGAGATAAGATCGTATTGCTTAAGTCACCTACGGTATGACGACGTAGTAAATCGCACATAGCTAAAAAAAATTTTTTTATACTAAATTCCCATACTTAATCAATACATTTATAGTACTCTAAAACCGCAACTACTGGACAAAATCGTAGATATAATCGTATTAATAATAAAAGTCTCAAAGCAAAGCAACAAACTCTCTAATAAAGCAAGAAGGCAAATAAAACAAAGCAATACAAATTCATGAGACGTCTGCAGTTATTGAAGTCTCATGTGTTGTATTTGTATCAGCAAACAGCCAATAACAACAACAGCAACAACAAAGTCAACACAAAACAACCAATAAGCGCAGCACAAAGTCAATACTTAAATGTTAATAACCAAAAAACAACA
Source organism: Bactrocera latifrons (assembly GCF_001853355.1). Classification (NCBI taxonomy): domain Eukaryota; kingdom Metazoa; phylum Arthropoda; class Insecta; order Diptera; family Tephritidae; genus Bactrocera; species Bactrocera latifrons. The sequence goes on from NW_017535185.1 coordinate 498,637, forward strand.
ACAAACACTGAACAGCATATGCACTACGAAGTGGCAGCAACCGGTCGTTGGCGACACAAACACATGTTGCACAAAACAACAAACAACAAGTTGCAATAGCAAATGTTTGCAGTGGGGGAACGCTTATGCTTTGCTTGCGAAGCGAAGACATTCTAATCGCCAGTGGCTATTCGACCCACTCGTCCAGAGAGCACCAACACCTCGCTGATCGTCGCATATGCCAGTATACATATGTACATACACAAGTCTGCATGTATATGAATGTAGAATTACTTGCATGTGGCAGCAAATTTCATGTGCGCCGTTGTGGCAGCAGTGCCGGTGGCAAGCTCACTCGTTGACTCGTTCCTTCGTTCATTCACTTCGATGACAGTTCATCATTATTCAAATGCAACAGCACTTTAGTCTTAATCATTTGTTGTTGTTATCTGGCTATTATTTGTTATTGCTATTGTTGCTGCTAGTCAATGGTATTGCTGTTGTTGCGTTTTTTTTTCATGTATTGCAACAACATTTGCAATTCAATGCACAAACATTAATCGCGATGACAACAACAACAAGTTAAGTGTATGTGTATATTTATATGCATCTGTCTGTATAATATTTATGATCAGATTTTGCTTCTCTTGAACAATTGTCGCCTCGAGACTCAGTTTGCATAGTAAATCATTTCTATTATTAAGTAATTGTTGCTGACACAGGAAGCGCTTATTTTTTTTTGAATTTAGTTTAAAATCAAAAACAAGCAAAGGCGTTAACTTAAGTTATAATACCCTTCTCAAATACAAAAGACTTCTTACAAGAACTCAATTTTGATGGGCCAGTTTGTGCGACAGCTATATGCTATAGTTCAATGCACGTCACCACTATATTTTTGGCCGTACAAGTTCAGTTAAGAACGAGGTTCTGTTTCATCACCGAACCTGGATCTAAACATGAGCTCCCATAAGAACCTGTATCAACTACGGAGTTCATAAAGAGCAACTCTTACAACGTGCGGAGATAGCGCCTTAATCGAAGACCCACTAGAAAATATTATTATACCGCAACAACAACAAAATAAAGATGGCTAAGACGAGAAATACGGAACCGTCTTCCATAGAAGTAGTAGGATACTTAGATCCCCTATACTCGTCTGCAAATCAACCAGACCAAACTTGGGAAAAACAGTCTCAAGGTAAAGTCCGGACACACAAGCACAATTGGCAAAACAAGGAGAAGGCAAGAGCACCCCAGCTGCTGCTATGGAAGAGCTTCAAGATTCACCGAAACAAAAATACCCAAATGAGCAAATACATTACCCAGAAGAGGAATCCCCTGAAAAGTGTAAGATAACGTGCAAATTATGAAGATGGCGATGGGGAAACAAAAGAACGTCAGCAAGGATGTTAAGATCGGAACGGCACAGCTAGATGAACTCTTCGACGTAATCAAAAGTTAACGTAGAAATTAACTCATTGCAGGAAATGAGAAAAGACGTGGACATCTAAGCAGACGAATCACGACCCCGAGTAGCCAACCTCGAAGCGTTGCGCGACAAGCCCTGTGGAGCCTCGAGAAACAGTGCGACTATGAAATGAAAAGGACGGCCAGTGGCAAAGAGTTTTACCTAAAAAAACAAGGAAGACCTACGTAGCGGAAGCACACACAAGAAAACCCCAAAAGCAGCTTTGGTCCTGGACACTTAACCTGAGACTATAAAAGGTCTGATAGGAAAGGGCAAGGTACTTTCACGAAATGCAGCCAACCAAAAATTTAAATATTGATTCTCCTAGAAATATAATCCAAATGAAAATTTGATTCCTAAATGCCGCATGGAAACAATTTTTATTCCCGAGTTTAGGATTAAAATTAAAAAAAAAATTATTTGTGCTCAAACCTCATTAACTGCTCTACCAAATTTAATCACCTTTAATGCATAATATTATCTTAACAACTTATACTGCCTTCTCAGTATGCCATCTTACGTCCAAGACTTGTCAAAATCGAGCGTTAACTTTTCAAGGCCCCAGATATTAATTAAGAGGACCTCAAAATCTCATAGAAGATTATAAATTCAAATGCTGGACAACATTACTGATTGCATAAATCAATATTAATATTTAGATAACGTATATTTCGGGTAAGCCATGGCGTATGAGTTATCACTTTGTCATGATTTGCTCTCAAATCTCCTAACAGTAAAATACCTCATAACCGGACACCCACCGTCGCAGTGTTTTTGGCCGACTAAGCAGACGTCTCTATATGGAGGCGTGGCAAAAAAGTATTTAAAATGGAACGTTAGTGCCAAAAGCTGCAACTCAGACTATATTGCTATTGTACTAATGAGTATGAGTCAATATCCGCCAGGAGTGAATGAATGACAGTTATCTCATTAGTTACTTTTGAGCCAACAACTTGTTTGCTGTGATCATTCTACTTATTGCTCTTAAAAAAAACTATCTCAAAGTAACAAATATGAATAAAAAAATAAAAAAGTTTGGGCCATAAATTACACACAGTTATGAGGGGTGTTCGTTATAGGGAATTTAGCCTAGACCGTTTTTCTTGAATTTTTTACGATTGAAGTAATACGATTTTTGAAAATAATTTTATTTTTTGGAACCACTCTGCAGTGTAAATTATTATACTTCCTAAAAAAAAAAAATTTGCGCCATTTTGTTAACAATAAAAATGTTTACAAGTCCTTCGATCATTGCCTGTTTTCAACTATATTCATAGCTCCGCCCAAAACAACGCCACAATTCACACCAGCAAGCATACATATGGATATTTTTATAGTTTTTTCAACACCCACATGATCAACACCATCCCAACAGCCAATACAATTTGAGGCACCTGTCGAATGCCAATAAAATAAACACACAAATTAAGGCATACAAACGCTAAGTGTGAGTGTATGTGTACAAGCTAAAAGATACTAATATAATATTATATATGTATGTATGACCATATGTATACATTTCTATTATTATTCTAAGCACTCCCCGTCGGCACACATATCATATCAAGTTGCCAACAAACAAAGATATAGATAGACAAATGGACAGCATTGGTGACAATCGATCAAAGTGTGCCGCATCGTCGTTTACGAGCGTGTACGCTGAATGATTCATAAAACTTGGCAATACGCAAATTGTGTGTATATACATATATGCGCTATAAGTATATGCAAATATGAATATTAGTGCATTAGTAAATATTATAGCGACTTATGTATTCTATTAAAAAGAAATTCGCACAATTAATTTCCTGACATACAAGTAAAGCTCGACAATAAAATAACAATGGCCTTAAGCCTTAGAAGTGACAAATTCACTCGGAATAGCAATATATCATGCGTTAATCGAAGGTGTTGCCTGGGTAGCCATACGAAATGGGGTGCCTTCATTTATCAAATGTGAAAAATGAGAAATTTGATCTTAGAAACGTGAATGATTCGACAAGTTGTCAATATAAAAATTGTTTTCATTAATTACACATATAAATTATATGATTTTAGAAAATATAGGGTACCTTTTTTAGAGGTATAATTTTTATTATGATATTTAAAATAAATAAATATATGTATGTAATCTGTAAATACACATATACATATGTATGTATAAATTGTATGACGCCAAAAAATATAGGGTGCCTTTTTGGGGTTATAGAACTTTTAGATATTTCAAATACATATTGGTTTCCAATTTAAAAGTTATTTTCATTAATTACACATATAAATTTTATAATTTCAGAAAATATAGGGTTCTTTTTTAGAGGTAAAAAAACTTTTAATATTTTTCAAATAAATATATTTTTGTATATGTATATGCATATAGTCTATAAATATATGTATAAGTGCACAAATAATATGATGCCAAAAATAGAGGGTGTATTTTTGGGATTATAGATTTTTTAGTGATATTTCAAATACATATTGGTTTCCAATGTAAAAATTGTTTTCATTAATTACACATATAAATTTTATAATTTCAGAAAATATAGGGTTCTTTTTTAGAGGTAAAAAAAATTTTAATATATTTCAAATAAATATATGTTTGTATATGTATATACATATAATCTATAAATATATGTATAAGTGCACAAATAATATGATGTCAAAAATACATACATACATGGTTTCCCAACTGTATGTATCCCATATTGGTTTGATTAACTGACTTAACGTATACCCACAGAGAGTAGTATAACGGAATTTCATTATGGGAACCAGAAGGTCGTCTGTTTATGATTCGACACCTATGTTTTGGTTAGTCCTACAAAGTGATTGTTTATTTCATTTTTTCTTAATGCAATATTGCCAAGGGAAACCAATAAGCTACCAGTTTCATTCATAAATAACGGCAATGTTGTGTTCATCACCATTTTAAAATTGGTATGGACCTAGTATGCCTACGTCATGCTAAATACCCCAGGCTTAGTCTAATCAGAATTTTTTCTACTCCAAATAGTCCAATTTCCCGTGATTAAGTACCCATCAAGCCAGAAATTCACTGATGTATAGATAGTACTCTGTTTTTTGGATTTAAATTTTCACGAATTTTCCTCATACATTTATCCTCACGAGCTTACATAATAATTCGACAAAGAATAATGAGCATAAATGTGAAAAGCATGTGTTTACTTTGACAGCTGGTTTGGCAACTAATCCTCTCGTAAATTTTACGGCTATAAAGTAAAGCACCCGGTATGGAAAACGTTTCAATTTGATGCAAAAACAATTTCAAAAAACATTTATTTATACTATTTAAGTTATTAAGTAAGTATTTCTAAAATAAAATTATATTCTACTCTTTTAAATTTATTTTTTATTTTTATTTTTTATTCTGTTTTGCATATTTACATAAAATTTTTTTTTTTTTTAATTATTTAAAAAGATTTTACAAATTGTTTTTTTCTTTTATTTTGCGTTCATATTTGCACTTCATTGATATATTGATATTTATATTTTGTAAGTAATATAGCATATATGTATATATGTATATCTGTATATCTTTAATAATATTTAAGCTAGCCCACCTAGCGTAAATAATCAAAGGCAAGTGCCTTCCACTGCTTAGTAGGTGTTTAAATTTAGCAAAATTGTCACATTTTTCTTTTTTTTTAATTTTAATTTATTTTATTTTATTTCTATTTTTAACTTTGTACTATTTTATTCTCAACAGCCGCGGCGCACATTCTTCATTGGCCTCGTCGACGCGTGTCAAATGCGCTAATGCCACAGTGATCGTGATGCGGCTTTTAGCAAAGCTATTTTTTACAAAGATTTTTATTATATTTATTTTTTATTTTGTACTGTAAAATGTTTCATGATATATATGTATGTAATCTGAGCAAGTTTCCTTTGTTTTTAATACTAGGTATAAATCTATATGTATGCCTGTATATAGAACTAAAATTGATCTATATCGGAATGTGTGTAGACCATTATCTGATAAGCATTACTTCATGTTAGTAAATATTAAGACTTTTAAGGGGTTATATGCAATAGTGAATTTGAAATTTGTAAGAAAATAATTCCCGAATATTTGAAGTTAACTCGGTAAATAGTTTTATAGATAGGTTTTGTAAGATTTTTTTAACTTATTTTAATCGGCTGATAAAATTTCAAACGTGTTTTCTCGAAATTTGTTGAGTTTGTAAGAAGGTATGGCAACCAAGATGCTTTAACCTTAGTGTGGCGAAAGCTGGGCAGTGGAGGAGAAAGTATTTAGATGTTTCCAAATCATACGTCTTGCTAAGAGCTAGTAATTCAATGGACCTTTTACGTTCTACTCTAGAGCTTGCTGAGCTCGTGCGAACTACCATAAGGGCAGTCATCTGGTCTTTCAAACGGAGTAGAGGTTTTCCTTTTCCTCTGCTTTCCCCAGCTGGTACTGCGTTGAATACTCTCATAGCTGGAGTATTTTCATCCATTCGGATCTCGTACAGCTGATCATCCCATTGACTGCGGTATTCACCCCGGCCAATATGTAAAATACCATAATTCTTCCCCAGAATCTTTCTCCCGCAAACTCTGAACGCCGGCTCATCAGATATTGTCATCGTCCATGCCTCTGCGGCATATAGCAGAACGGATGATGAGTGACTCAGAGGAATTTAGTCTTTGTACGTCGAGAGAGGACTTTACTTCTCAATTGCCTACCAGCTGTACACTCTTATAGAATATTGTACCACTCTATTTAGATATGCAGCTCGAATTATTTTCTCCAGGAGTAGATTGAAGAAGCTGCACGATATGAAGTCGTTTTGTTTTAAACTTTATTTGGTATCGAACGGCTCCGAGAAGGACCTCTACCGATCCTGACGTAGCTTTTGGTATTGCTCGACGACAATTTGCACAGAGGTTTTAGTTTTACGGGAATACCAAATTCAGACATGTCGATATAAGGTCCATTGCTGCCAAAAAAACTTTGAAATTGATGAGAGGTGGTCGATCCTCTTTTTCTTTTGAAACTCAGTCCTTATATTTCCTCGTTTTCTTTTGAAACTCTGTCTCCATATTTTGCAATCCATTTTCTTTAGCAGCTATGTTTTTGAAGCTGCAAGCAGCTGCTCAGTTTATTAACCTTGAAATCTTCACAGAATTTATGAAAAGTCGTAGTATATTTGAAAGCTTCATAACAACATGACTGCTTTAGACATTTCTAATTATTATCTGCTAACTGGCGCACACATTTTCAGAGCCTAACAAGAGTAGCATGTACAAAGCGAAGCAGAAATATGGTTTTAAAACGCTTTTCATTAAACTAAGTACCCAGAAAGTAAATGCACAACTTGCCGTTTATTAAGATAAATGAATTAATTAACATATGTAGTTATATATGTAGATGCGTTTGTGTTTGTGAGTGAGTGAAGAGTCTATTTAGATGAGCACTTCGGCCATTTATACAAAGCCAAGCGCCATAAATTTGCCTATATGCAATCAAAAACTGTACGCTGCAAGTATATACATATGTATATATAGTGTGATGGTCCGTCTGCTGCGGCATGCAAATGCAAATGCTTGCGCTTGCCATGTATTCAACCAACAACTTCATATAGAAAACACTGCACTTAACTGGCCAAGCCAAAGTGTGTGCATTCACTTGAATGGCTAATAAAGATCTATGAATACATGGCACGCATGTGCAATTACATACAAACAAATATGTACGACGATAACTAATGTGTAAGTATGGCAACTACTCGAGTTTACAGTAATATCTCTATACACATACTAGTTACATACATACAWATGTGTATATGTGCATACACAAAAGCAAATTAATGCAAATGCATATTAGAATTGTGGCTCTCTGCATATCTCATGCTCATAAGCATTTATTCATCACTTTCAATTAAAATTAAAATTGCCATTGCCGATGGCCGATGGCTGATGGCTGGCAACTAATGCGTCCACTTAGCAGTAACGGCAGTTAATGTCTTTACTTTGATTAGATGCAGGCGTGCTGTGGATTATGATTAAAGCGAATTTTTCATTTTTGCCACAAATAGTTGGCTTTGTTGTTGTTGTTTTATGTTTGTTGCTTTTTGCTTTTTGCAGTTGTTGTTGCTGTTATTTTTGGTGTTGTTCTTATTTTGATTATTGTTGTTGTCGTTATTTGTTGTTATTATTTTTGTAATTGTTGCTGTTACTTTTGGTGTCGTTGTTATTTTTATGGTTGTTGTCATTTTTGTTGTTGTAATCTTGTAAATGCACCAGCAAAATTCTAAATATTATTGCATAACATTAAATACAGCAGATCTTTATTGTTTTGTTGTTGTTTCTGTTATGCAGCTGCAGAAAATTTGCACAGCAATCTCGTGTCTATATGTCTGTCTGTCAATCTTGGCGCTTTACTTTGCAATAGTCCTCACTTTCAATTAGCATGGTTGCTACTTCCATACGCGGCACTGTCAGCAGCCGCTTACCATTCTGATTATGGGCTATGATTTAGGTGGGTGCGTTGGGAAGTTGCTCGTTGCTAGTTTTGATACATAATAATTTATTGAAAATTATGAGCAAATTAATTTCTAAAAATCCAGTTTTTGTAGAAATTTCCTATAATAAATAAAATAATTTGAACTTTGTGACGTGTTTCGGAATATTCACGAGGTTCAGAACCATTTGGTATTGTTCCGCGCACCTGGCAAAAAGCAAGTCCTTCAAATTTCAATAATCTTCCAAGATTTTTTAGACTTTTATTAAGCACTTGGCACCTTTTTTCTAAAACATAAATCACCTTGCCAACAACTTTTCCGAAGAAAACTCTTTCTACATAGTTACAATTCTAATAAGGTTCTGTTACAGTCACTAAGGTAATGATAGACTTACTGCTCTGGAGCGCAGTCCCCTTCAGAGAAGGCTGATTAAGGAACGCCTAACTTCATTATCAATGGCATCGAGTCACTTTGTGATAAGAATTGCTGCCAGGCCACAGCGCAATCGCAGCCAAATGTAAAGCTGATAAGCTGGCAAGGAAAAGTGCTCTAGACTCGCTATCAGTATAATGTGTTTTACTCTACTAGAAGCAGTGGGTTACCGTTGGCTCATGCGCTGTTGTAAGATCCTTGGGCCCAAGATCGATGGTAAAAGATCTGCGTGTTTTTTGCCCACAGTAACTCTCCCTAGCCTAGCCTCTCCGTAGTTGTGGGTGTTCTAATAGGCAATTGCCATGTAGGTATTCATGCTTTAAGGTTGAAAATATTATCGGACGTCAGCTACATATTTATTCCACCGAACTGGTGCGAATAGCAACTAAATGCCTGAGCACATTTTTATTGGCCACACGGCGCTTTGATGGATTTTAAGTGTGAATTACAGGAATTAAAGTTTTATGGTTTCACGACCTCTGCATTAGCCATCATTATGGCCTAAACTAGTATGGTTCCAAAAATCGAACTTCAATACTACAGCAAAGCAATCTCAGACAACTTAGCGGAAACTTAAAAGCCGAGCAGAAGGCTCAGCGGTCTCGGCAAATGAAGAATATGAAATTATTTTGTGAAACTGCTACGGAAGAAACACTTCAAGGTGTTACTTCAGGGCAATAAAGATCTGAGACGAACGAACCTTCGCTAACGTAAAGAGGTTCTTTTTAGTGCCAGCGAATGCAGCTGTGAAAATGGTGTAATTAGCACTGAATATTTGGGTTGATAAGGAACCAGTGACGTGGTTTTTATGAAGTTGTTTATAAAAAAAAATAAAAGTATGTTTTCTACGAGCGTTGATCTGTCGGCGACCATCTGAAATGATAGGAAAGTATGTTTTCTACGAATGTTTTTCTGTCTATTGACGGATATTATCAAACTTTCTAGTACAAATCTAACATGAAAGTATAACTGAAGGTGTATTCAACATATGTATAGAATCGAAATAAAACATGTAAAACGTTCAATTATTCGTTAAAATCAAATAATAGAAGAACTAGCTCTTCCAAATATATAATTATGATGAATTATAAGTCATCACTCTCCAAAAGCTTGAGCTTCAGATCTATTCTCCACCAGTTCCTCAATCTTTTCATTTTAAGCGTTTTGCTACTTAATCCATTAGCTCCACAATGCACCCACGCAACTGAACTCAATTTTTCATAGACGGCAATTTCGCCATGCCTGTCTTTTTTTCCTAATTTTCAACAGGGTACACTTTGCATTTGCTGCCTACATTTCTAGGCAGCAATGCTTCCCTAGATTTTCTCTAGTAGGAGTGTAGCCCCCATACTTTCAGTTGCTTTGATGTTCGTCAAGTGCATCATAGTTGTGCTGCTTCAGCAACTGCTGCCAACGTCATAGCGAAGATTGGTGCTCAAACGCTTTCGCGGCCTCTTTGTCAGGCGGCCATGGCGCACACACACACATACAGAGATAGATCCACAAAGGCATACTTCAAATTGCCTGTCAGCGAGACACTTTATTTATGGCGTGTTAGAAGTGTCATTAAAAATTTGTAAGTACGATTATGTTGACAGAAATGCCATTTGACTAGCTTCATTATGCATGGTCTCTACTTTGCCATTTGCATTCTCAAATGAATATGCATGATTTGGCGTTTTGCATTGTGAAATTGTAAATATTTAATCCATTTCATGTGAGCTTACATTTACTGGTGTCCGATCAAACTGTTAATCCGCAATGGCGTTAAACTGATGCTGTTCAATAATTTAATAATGAAGTCTTAGCAACAGCGCTGTTGTATGAATGAGGTTATGTAAATGGAATAATTGCTGTCAGTTTTAATGAATATAAATTAAAATGCAGATTGACAGATCCTGTTGTCGTAGATCGTTTATCATGGATATGGTTAGTTAGTTTATTGAGAAGTTGAAAGAGAAGTTAGATAAGTCGTCTGACTGGCAAGCTCCAACGAATTTACGCAGTCGCTACTGGTGCAGTAGCGCAGGTGCAATAGTCTATCGAGAGGTAACCAAGTGCACCTTATCTAAGTGCCAGGTCACAAAGGTATAGCCGGGAATGAACTGGTTGATGAGCTCGCCCGTTTCGAAGTATCCACTAACATGGTAGGACCTGAACTCTTCATCGCGCTGAGTGATTATACAATAAAGGAACTGCTCCGCAAGAAAGAAGGAGTCGACAGGAAGAGGTATTAGCCGCAACTCCGAGGCATGCGCAATCCCAAGTTACTTTCCTAATGGGTGGTTACAACCTCAGCAGGTTCATATATGTAATTAGCCTCCCAAGGGTCAAACTCTGGCTACTTGTCATATTCCACACTGACCACGAGAAGCGCAAGAAGTATTTACATAACACGGAACGCAGCAGAAGCGCTGACGCAGAATCAAATAGGGATCACAACGCTTTATTAGAACTTAGAAGAATATTGGAACTTATCAATATACCGTACTAAGTGTCTACTAGTCCGAAAGGACGAAAACACCCCAGCTCTGAAATTTTTCGACGCAGCACCGCCGGCGGCAGCAGAGGAAGAGGAAGTCCTCCACTCCGTTGGAAATGCCAGCCGCAGAGGGACCTGTGTTTAATTTGTAAGATCAAACATTGATCTCAAAAAAGAATCTTAATCTTTTCTTATCGCCGGTGGAGGGAAAATAAAGATCTTTGGTAATAGCTAACAAAACAAACAGTTATGTAACCGATAAGGACCGGATTTGTATTTGATGAAGCACACTATACTCGGCAGCATTCTTCCAACTCGTTGAAGAAATGTTTTCTGGCTCTACAAAATCAGCAATACTATTTTTTAAGAGGGGTTCGACGCTAGAGAAGTAGGATTAAGCGAAATACGCAAAACTTCCTTTATTTTATGTACTTTTCTCCACATTTTACCCCTTTACTCACGTATCTAAAGATAATTATAATATTTTTATAATACTTTTTTTAATTTTTAATGATCCGCTAATAAAAGACTCAGCTTCGTTTATAACAACATAAAAAATTCCCAAAATTAAGCGCACACTGTAAGGGTCTCATATTTCCCCATTAACCCATTGTTCGTCAACTATAATAATTCATAGTACTGTCAACTTTAAGCCAATTCGAATTAAAAATGCATACTAAATTCCACACTATATGATGGAAGAAATTTTTATGATATTTTTAAATAATTGCCCAAGCTATGACTGCGACAAATTCAACGCATAAAAAAGCACTTGAGATCACTTCAAAGTGAGAAAGTCACTAAAAATAGAGCTGTAGAGAATTTCGCGCAAATACACGTACAAAAACAAATAAAAAATAAGTAAAATATATATTTATGTATGCATGTATGTAGTTGAATTTATGCCCGCAGCCAGAGGATCTTAAAAAGGAGGAACGACAAAGCAACGCCTCAAGGAATTACACACTTAATTAATGAGTGTTTTTGATCTTGCTCGGTTATGTTTTGTTGTACTTATACGCACATAATATTGTATAATATATAAATGTACATACGTACATATGTAGTTAAGCTATATAAAGACGAGGGAAGTTTTACAGAGCAATGAAAGGCTTTGTAAAAAAAGTTTTAGAGGCGTTATGATATTTCCATATATCTTGCGTCTAAGCTATTGAAGTGAAACCCCTTTAAATAAAGGCCATCATCCTATTTGGGTGATTTCCCTTTGTCCCGGGACGACTTTTACATTACTGCAGGGAAAGGTTTCCCAGATGGACCTAGTGCAGGTAAGTTGCTAATATTTCGATACTTTTTTAGTGAGTACACTTTCACTTTCCACGTGAAAATCAACGCTGCAAGTTCAGAACTTTCAGCTTCCCATGAGAGCTTCCATATAGAAGTCAAAACAAGATTATTTACCAGCTTAATGTTAAAATTTACTTGAGGTACTCAAGTAATTTTGGCATCCTCTACTTTTATAACCTTGCTAACGGTAATTTTTATGAAATATTAGGTTGTCAAAAAAGTCTTGCGGTATTTTCGCTAGTTGGCGCTGAGAGCGCGTAGTTCTAGTTTTATTCGTCGCATCGGGTCATGCTATAGAAAGCTCATTTTACGCTCTAACACGTGTTTGACTGATTGTCGTTTCTTTTAAGTCGTTCGTGAGTTATAGCGCCGCCAACCTGGAGCAAAAAAGGCAAAAATGCATCTCAAGTCGCCAATAAAATTTGTGCAGTTTATGGACCCGATACAGTTTCCATTTCCACCGGACAACGATGGTTTCAACTTTTTCGTTCTGGTGTAGAGATGGTCGAAGATGCGCCACGTTCCGGAAGGCCTGTCGTCGAGAATTGCGATAAAATCACTGAATTGGTCGAAAGAGACCGGCATAATAGCAGCCGTAGCATCGGTCAAGAGCTGGGCATGAGTCATCAAAAAAAATTTTATGAACAATTGAAAATTCAATAAAAAAAACCACAAGAAATACCGCAAGACTTTTTGACAATCTAATATTACAAGGATAAGTCGTTAGCATTGAGTTTATATTGGTCTTTAGTACGTAATTAAGAGCTTAGCTGATGAAAAATCTTGTTAGTATTACTTGAAACTCTCTCCTACAGTGATCACGTGACACATAAAACTTTTTGTCTAACATTAACAATATCAATGTCCACAGAGTGGTAACGAGTCTGATCAACCAAATATCCTTTTGGGAGATCCGTAGTATGACTATTTCCTGATCTAAGAAAATATTTCATAATTGGACTTTGGTCTGACATTAGTAAGCTCAATATGGACACGGTTTGAACGTCCAATCGATTTCAATGAGTTTTGTCAATAATTTCTAGCTTGGGAATGCTTTTGGGGGAGATCCGTAACATAATTGATTCCTGAGCTCTTGTGATCTCAGTAGATTTCGTTTATGTCTTTTTGGCCTGACATTAGAAATCCTCATCAGTTGTACATTCTTTCGCATCAGTTTTGTCAATCATTTCTATCTTAGCAAGGTCTTTTGGGAGATCCGCTGAACAATCGTCCCTTGAGCTCTTGCGATCACTATGGATTTCGCTAAATAAGTACTTTGCTTTTAAGTTTTACTGTTTAGATTTGCCAATCTCTATTTCTTTTTTGATTCTAGTAGACTTTTTTAAGTAAAAAATAAGGTTTTCGAACCATGCGAGGATCAACTTTGGTCCTACATATGAGCTTTTCTCCATTCCTTGGCTTTTTGACGCTAACAATATATCATCGCTTACAAAAATAATTAAATATTTCATAAAATAAATGATAATACTGGAATAGGGACTGAATTTACAACTTAGAAAACTATAATATTAAAAAACCCTTGTTTTATCAGACTAACCTCGTGCGAACTAACTCAATAATTTTGCGGGAAACGGCAAGAAACAAAACTAAAACTCGGTACAAGAAGTCTAAACGAGTAGCACTACAATAAAGTCAAATAAAGTGATTGGACTCGAAGAGCTGCTACAAAATGATTTGGAGTTGTTGAGCCGCCACAATAAATGAGGACATTATGAAGTGACAAAAAGCTATTTCTTTGGAATATTTCATGTGACTTAGAACTTTTTTTTACTTTTTGAATCACTTTTGCTTCTGTTGTTGTACTTTCTGAATGCAAAAATCAAGCGGAACACAACAGACAAACAGGCTGAGGGTCTCGTAGCGGCACAGCAAATTTCCCTACCAAACGAATTGCCGCTCCACCCCCAGCTACAAGTAAGTACAGCAACGGATAACACTGTCACTGTCTGTCAGTTTGTCGGCCCACGCCGCTGTCGCGTTTCCCATATATCACACGACAGTCGCGTTGATAATAATGCGAATATAATCCCATGAAGTATATGGCGGCTGCTTGTGTGTCAGTGACATTTTATGTGGCAGCGCGGTGCAGTGTTGCACAATTCACGCTAATCTACATTGGGTGGCAGTGAACATCTCGAAATTGTCACACAGTCGCAAAAGTGACATTCCAAAACAACACATATGTATGTATTTATGTGCCTTTATAAACAAATAAAAAGTCAAAGAGAAACTACGCGAGTGGCGCGAGGCGTGCGGAAGCTGCCGGTGGTGCCTCTGTGGCAAAGTGGGAATCGTCAGTGCGCAGTGTGCGCCGGGTAACAAGGCTAAGCAGGAGAGACAATTGTGTGTGAGTGTGTGTACTGCTCGTTTGCAATGAGGCACGACACAATACTTTGCTGCTTTTCGGATGTATGCCTAATTATTTCATGATTAACTGAAGTTCAAAGCAAAAGCGAGAAAATTAACCACAAAGGTAAATGCTAACTGTGACAATTGAAGATGTTAGCAAACGTGGACTCAAGGGTGTATGGCGAATTTGTGGAGAAACCGACATATGTACATAAACACAAGTGGAATTCATCGGCACTAAAATACCGTTATAGAAGTGAAACAGAATTGGCGACAAATTTCCAGGAGGTTATAGTTTAGACAGGCGAAATACCTAGCACTTATAGTGCATAGAAAGCTTCCATGTAGGCCAGATATTGAGGAGAGAGCAAGGAAGAAAGAAGGCCTGCAGTACTCACGTTGAGCTCGCTCGGACTGCTCTCAAAGTTAGTGAAATAATGTCTATTCTGACTATAAGTAGCATCACGTTACTGCGTAATCGACTTTTTTGTATGTCTAGTCACTGATGTCTAGTCAAAAAAAAAACTGAAGGGTTAGGAAGAGGGGAACCCTTGTTTACGTTGTCATCTTGCGTATTAGCACTGGACCTATGGACTGCGAATGCGTTTGGCGGGCATTGCTCGGCGATTTCTTTGCGACAGCTATATCTTTCAGGCTAAGACTAGAGCGCATGAGATCTACGCAACTACTTGTTTTTAGCAAAGTTCATCTTGCCTCATTCTTACTGGATATTTTCCAATTGACATTCCATCCCTTGACATTCCGCCATGCCTTTCTCCTTCATTATCCAGTTATTGGAAGTTTGCACTTCAAAGCACATTTTTGATTTTTGATCCAAATTTTAAGCTGTTCGAGTGAGATCGCTGTTAGGATCGAGCTCTTAACCAAATTCTAAACTACCGTCTTTCGAGAAGATGTGCTAGAAAACTTTGAACACAACACATGTCATTAGTTCTACTTTGACTAGTTTGGGTTCAGTCATGATTAGGAAATGGATTTGATGATGAATTGATGAACGGGAGCACAAGTAGTGGTGGTACAAGTGGTCTTTCCAACAAAGTAGAAGTCTTCCCCTTAATCTACTTCCACCGGCGTGTACTGCTTCGAATACTCTCAGAGTGTTTCATTCATTCGGACGACATGACCTAGCCAACATAGCCGCTGCATCTTAATTCACTGAACTATGTCAATATGGTCGTATAACTCGTACAGCTCATCGTTCCATCGACTGCGGTATTCGCCGGTTCCAATGCACAAAGAAAGGAAGAAAGAAGAACATAAATCTTTCGCAGAATCTTTCTCTCGAAAACTCGTAACGCCCACTCTGCAGATGTGTGCACCATAATGAAGGACGGGAATAATCACAACCGTTTCTACGTTATCATAATTGACCCATATTCTAACTGGCATATTCTGAAGATCCGAAACTGTTCGAATCGCAAAGTAAAGAACAAGCAACTATACGCTTTTAAAAATGAATGACACTTCAAATGAATTACATTCCATTCAAAAATTTTACCTAATTGTAAAACAAGGATGTTTTTATGCACTTTGAACGAAATTTGCAAAATAGAAGAAATGTAAAAAACCCCATATAGACAACAACACATATATATCAATAGAGATATATGACGTAGAAGACCCGCCAACATGCGATCCGGGTGCATTTAATGATGACAAGGTAATAAAATCGAAAGCGCAGCAAGAAACAATGAATGTTTTGTTTACACAATAGCATATTTATGAATACTAATAAGTATAAAAATGTAAATGAAATTCTCAGAAGAATTGACTATATATATTGTGTGAATGTAGTAATAACTGATAACAAAGCACGACCCCAAACCTAAAGTCAGATTGTGAGATGAATTCTTATTAATGCTATGCAAATGTTTAAACCGCAATACTGCGCTGCGCCCTGATAAGCACATAAATTATAGAATTGCATAAAAAACAAGAAAAAATATTGACTTCAGTAGCACCCTTAACAAATAACAAACTTTTCCATACAAGAACTTAATTGCAATCAAGCAATTTGTATGGCAACTATATGCTATATTTGTCCGATATATATAATAGATTTAGGGATTGTAGCGCTGTCTTGGAAAATAGCTTTCGTAAAATTTCGAGAAGATATCTTGTCAAATAAAAAAGTTGTCCATACAAGAACTTGTTTTTGATCGGTTAGCTTGTATGACTGTATGCTATAGAATACCGAATTTAAATGCAATTCTATAGGATTTCGAAAATCCGTACTATTACATAGAATTGGGAACTTTCTAATTGAGAATACCGCTTGTTACTGGCGACTAATAGGAAGAAATCTCTCAGTCTAAGAGCTGACTTCGCTGCCAGTCGCTTGCAAAACAAGTCTGTTGGCCGTAAGTGTAAAATGACTTTTAGTACCTGACTTGGCGTTGTTCTAAGAGCTCCACTGATGACAACATAGTATCTTAATAGTATAATAAAATAGTTTTCTACAAAATAGCTGCATGTACATATTTACATAGTATKTGAGGAAAAAATCAAGTATAAGACGCAACAAATTGATATGCCAACAGTTACTTATTTATGTTAGTAGATAATTCACCGCTATCGACAGCCACTTAGTAATTTCATGCTAACACAAGCAGTTTGTCAACTCACCGTAGGGCACCTTATCGTCTTGGTTGTCATCCAGCGATGTCGCCGATGAAGACGCGTCATCGTCCCACTCCTCAGCTGTATTGACATACGGCGCTGTAACCACTTCAACGCTATCGCCATCAGCAACAACATCCATAATATCATCAGATGAGTTGGAGTTGCGTGATTTTTTATTTTGCCGCTGACGACGACGATGCTGCCGTTGATGTTGCTGCTGCTGCTGTTGTCGCCGTACGCGCTGTTGCTGTTGGCGTTGCTGTTGCTGTTGCTGTTTGCTCAAAACCAAATGTTGCCACATTTTTTTCTCTAACGAATCCATGAACACTGCATCGGCAACGGCGTCCGCATCTGCGCTGCTGCTCTGCCGCAAATGACTAAGCATTTCGTGCGCCTGCGTCGTCGTGTATTTATCGACCAAATCCTCAACGCTCCCGCTGGCAACATTGCTGTTATCGTCGCCATTGCCGGCAGCCTGTGCTGACAAGTGCTGTAGCGTTAGCAACACGATTGTGGTGAGCGTCAGGCAAAATTGCAGGTAATGCATTTGTTTGTTTTATAACTTTTTTGGCTTAAGCGTTTGTTTGTTTGTTGTGTGTATTAGTTTCGTTTTGGTATTTTCTTTTACGCCCAACTTACTTGATAAGTTATTCTGCAGGATATGCTAGTTCCAATCGCATTTGTGTTTCCTTTCACCACGTTCTTTTTCAACGTATTTTCATGGAGTGTTTTATGTTTGTATTTTTCGCAGTATACACTTCTTCATTCATTGAATTTATGAATTTATGTCATTAAATATTTATCACCGGAAATGCAGACATTTCCACTATGTCGCTTCTTCAGCGCATTTTATTGCATTTGCCTGCACTTTATACGTATGCGATAATTTGCGCATTGCATACGCATTCATGCCACACACTATCAGTTGAGCTGCTGAGTAATGAAGAAATTAATAAATAAATAAACACTTATCACTGCACAAAATATATGTTGTTGACTGTTGCACTTTTTATTATATCTTTTTATTATATTCCTTTATATTACACTAAAATGCTTGCTGCTTATTTTATAAATTCAATAGCGCACATTTTCTGCATCAACGAATTTCAATTGTCACTTCTCGCGCAATTACCTAGCTTGTGTCATCGCGTCCTATGTGCCAATTAGTTTTTGTTGTGCATTGCTCATTCTCTACGCATTTTGACACTTGCCCCACTATCTATACGCACTCGCATCCCTACACACACTCGCCCGCATTTATCAGTTTCTGTGCCTGCACTCGTTGGCATATTTTATATTTTAATAACATCTAAATTCTTTACAGCATTCGTTATGCTTTCATACATACAGACATACACTTGTACATATTCGCTTGTTGACACTTGCTACAAGTTATAGCATTTGTTGTTATTTCATTCGTATATTTTGTGCCGGCACACAAACGCTGGCAATATGAGCGCACATTTCCCAATTAAATTTTTAATTGAAATTTGTCGCGGCATATTAAACGCTCTCATTCATTTGGATTTATGTGCATTTTTAATGACGAGTGTACATTTATTTCATCAAGCTAATAAATTTTGTGTGAACAAAATGCCGGCAGCCGATTTAGCATACGATGCAATGTAAACGAGTGAATAGCGATTAATTTCTATGGTGATGAACTCATCTCGCTGAACTATGATTATGAGGATTTAGCGCATGATGCAAAGAAATGTGTTATCATCATTATTATTGGAACAAATGCGTAACTTTTTGCGTTTACGTAAACAAAGTTTAGTAGTGCGGTTTAGGTGAAATTCGAATTTCGTTGGGCTTAAGTTAGAAAACAGTCAGAGAAAAAGTAGAAATTCGTTGAAATGTTGTGGTGGTGACAATGTTATTTGAAGGTCAAACAATTTAAAGTTACGGCTAAAACTAGCAAGCCAAATAAACTAATAGTGTCATCATAAGGCATGTATTGTCTCTTGATACCTAGGAAAGAGGTAGTGATACCACTAGTGTAGAAGATTGTGTTCTTTTTTATATTTTTAATCTGCATAGGGTACATTAAGTTTGCCACGAAATTTGTAATGCTTAAAAGGAAGTGTCGGATAACCTATAAAGTATATATGCATGTAGTATGTACATACATATACATACAAAGTAAAAATTAACAGTGTGAAGAGCCGAGTCGATGTCGCACCGCTCTGCGTGGGAAACTTTTTTATTTCACAAGACATCTGCAGCCCTATGGCACATACATACATATGTATCTGCCATACAAACTGAGCAATCAAAATTAAATTCTTGTATGGAATATTATTTTACTTGACAAGATGACTTCACGAAATTTTGCATAGATTATAGTTGTTGTTGTTGTAACGGCAGAATGCATAGATTATAGTCTAAGACAGCGCTACAATCTTCACGAATATTTCTCACATTGAGACCACTAAAGCATATAGCCATACAAACTGTGCCTTCAAAATCAAGATAAAAGACTTTACTCCCTTTTATGTTATAACAAATACACCTGTGAAGGGTATTATAGCTGCAGTACAGCCGATTCTAACCGTTTTTCTTGTTTTGGACTTCGTTTGCATATCCAACAAATAACGTAAACAACTCCGTCATGTCCTCACATGATTATACTATACATATCCCGCGATAATTTCACTGTCCACTTCTGCTCCAATACGCGACATCATTAATTAGTCCAATTGACCTCCATTTCGAAAGTCAAAATTTGAAATCAACAAAGCAACAAAAAGCAGCGTACAACAAACGGCACACGGAATGAGTAACGAGCGGCAGCAGCGAATACGGATAGACAACATAGTAAAAGCACAAAGGCAAACAGAAGCCAGAAGTAAAGCACTTGCGCACACCAACACACACACATACAATTGTGGAGATGGAGTAAAAAATGAGGCAGACGACAGCTGCCAAAAGCAAAGTCATTGAAAAGAGGGGCATTTTAGCTTGTTAAAGGAAGTCAACCACTGACAAATGAAAAAGA
Source organism: Bactrocera latifrons (assembly GCF_001853355.1). Taxonomy (NCBI): domain Eukaryota; kingdom Metazoa; phylum Arthropoda; class Insecta; order Diptera; family Tephritidae; genus Bactrocera; species Bactrocera latifrons. The sequence goes on from NW_017535185.1 coordinate 518,799, forward strand.
AATCTATTATGTGCTTTATGTGCGCAGAAAGTAGTAATTTTGTATGAGCATATGTACTTTACGTATGGTAATAGTGGGTGGTGGCACAGCGTGTTAGCGCGTTTGTAGTTTCCTGACCGTGTGTGGTAAGCGAGATTTGAGCGCACTTAAGGAAGATGCTTTTACCGGTATGTCTAGGCGGACGCTTTTATGTTTTATGAAAAATGGTAAACGCATGCTATTACATTACCTTTTTCCCACAGCACAAACAAGTGGGCGTAACTATGCGCATTGTTAACACGAGCACGCCAACGAAACCACGCTGCCACCCCCTGTGAGCACATCAAAGCAAATTCCCACACACAAATAAAAATGCCATACTTTGATGTTTCTAAATTGCACTCAGCGGTGAGCAAGTAAGAAGAACAAAAACAACAACTACAACAACTATATGCATGCATGTGCACGCATATAATGACGGTAAAAGTACAGCATGGAGATGCAAATAGCGGCACAGCGCGCTTACAAAGTGTAGCCGTTTTGACGCGCGCACGTTTGTATAGCACACTTTGAGGCGCGCAAACATGCCGCGCCAACACACACGCGCACGCCAGCAGCTATTGTGTCTCTCACTCTCAGCAAATAAATATGCTATATATATGTATATATGTGTGTGTGTATGCTGCACAACAAAGGCACACTTTTAAGGACACCGCGCGAGACAGAAGCCAAGCGCGTACCACACAGCCGCTTGTCAAAGGACGGCAGCCGTGCGCCGCTCGTCGGCACAACTCGTTGACAGATAAAACAAGCAAAGCAAAGAAATCCTCTGTGATGTTGCCGACGTCATACGGTACTTCACAGTGGAGCAGCAGCCACTAAGCAACACCGTCAACGCTCACCACCAGCGCCAACTTTGGCGCATCATTGCGCGAATTGGGGCAGTTGCCAGCACCCCCGAACCCCAATCAACTCATTTTATCACTCTTGTTATGCTATTTCACTATTACAACACTATTCGTACACTGACACTACTCAATGCTCTGCGGAGGGAAGACTTCCGGCGTAACGGTGAGAGAATGTACGTACAAGGTAAACTAGCGCACACAAAGCTTTTTGTGACAGACGCGCAGGTGGGTAGTGGTCTTTGAGAAAGACGTCAGCTCAGCGTATTGCGGTAACGATTACTCGTTACATTAATTATGTATGCATATATGTATGTATATATGCTGTGCATAGCAAACAGTCGTGAGGGGACATTATATCAAAGTCCCCGGTTATTTTCGCGCGCAAACGTTGAGTGCAGTTTAAAAGAAAAGTATACAAAAAAGTGAAAAATGGACAAACTATCAAAAAGGAGCCGCTGCACAGATTGCTTTTTGCATTTATATACCGTAAGTAATCCACAATTCATATGTACTTATGTATGTAAATACGTGTGTTTCCGTACACTTATGGCATGAATGTAATACCGGAAGCAAGGATGTACTGGCTAAATGTTATTTTTTTATCATTTATTTTTTTTTTTTAACTCACTTATACAACTTTGCGGAAGTAACACACTTTGCAGCGGAAAGGCAAAAAGCTCTCAATATTTTTTTACCACATATAATTTATAGAATTATATATATATGTATATATAAATATTTTTTTTTTTTTGTTTACTTCTATTTTCGATTTAAACACTGTTTCGCCAAATTTCATATGCAACATACAATTCCAAGCAAGTGAAACATTTATATACTCGCGCACATTTTGTTTCCGTCCGTCTACGCGCACTCGGCACCCATTTAATACGATTGATAAAAGCCAAATAATACGCTGCTGAGCAAAAGCGTAGTAAAATAGTTCGAAATATATACTACACTTTCATGCTAAAACGTAGTTTGGTATGAAAAAATTTCAAAGCAACACTAGCTAGTGAAGGAATTGGAGTTGCCATCTCAAGTGAAGTAGGGAGATAATTGAAATATTTACAAATACTTTTTGATCATACAAAGAAAGTATTTACAATGTGCACATTTTATAGTAAATATGCGTAAATTATATTAAATATATATACACAGCTTGATAGACGTAAAGTTGCATTAAAGTTCAATATTTAAGTTTCATATTCCTTGCAAAATTTTCAAATACTTATTATTAACGATATACTGTTTTTGCAGCTTTAACATTTTTTAATACTCCTACATTAACATATTTTCTATTCACAATCTTTAAATTTATAAAAAAATGAAATAAAATCAAAAAATAAACAATACTACTTCTTTGCATGCAAAATCCCTCAACTTGATCACAAAAATCCTCTACATTTCCACTGTCAAATAGCGCTATTGCTGCCGGCGCTGACGTAGTAGTTGTATTTGTTTTTCACCAATTTGACATTTCGCTGTCTAGCCGTTGTCGCTGTCGTCGTCGCCGTTGCCGTCGTTATCGCAGCTGGGTCTTCGTAGGTTGTTCGTCATTGATTTTTTATTTTTTCCAACGCAGTTCCGCAAACGGCAGTGAAAAAATTTTGTGTCTTTCAAATAAAATTCCCTAACATCATAATTTGTTGCAATTAATTGCAAATTTGTGGACAATTTGCAATTATGGGCGACAATGAGCAAAAGGCGCTGCAATTGATGGCTGAGGCCGAGAAGAAATTAACGCAGCAAAAAGGCTTTCTCGGTTCACTTTTTGGGTGAGTGTGTGTGTGCACCATACTGCTCCAACTGGAGTAGCAGCTCTTAATTGTGTCGTTTATTGAGTAATTACATATGTGGAAATATAAATAAACAATGATTCCTTTGTTCAAGAAAAATTCCGAGTGCTATATATATAGCAGGTGTTTATTGCAAAATTTCATATGTCGCAAGATTATCGATTTTTACACTTGTGTGAAAACAAGAAGTGATGACTAAGCAGTGAAACGTGAAATTTGTATATCATAAATGCAGCTTTAATGTGCTTAAGAAATTACTTCATTTAAAATTATAATTAGAAAAACGACATTCTCATTCAGTTGATAGTTGAAAAGGGTCACAGATATACACTTGATCTCATTCGTTGTGAAAGCAAACGCGTTGTCGTAATCGTCGCCCATAGCGAATTCGATTTTTCACAAGATACCTTTGTACGCAACGCCCCGCCTGTCACCCACTTTGTTGGTGTTTACACAACATGTTTCTCATACTTCATACAAGTTCCTTGTTTTTGTGCGCTAAGTCCTGTGTATACTGAAAATTGTGGCGCAGAAGCATAGCCTTTACGTCGCAACACCTTTCACCCTGCAGTGAGTGGACTTACCCTAATGGGTTAGTGTGTGTGTATAAATCTGTGCACTTTAAGCCGATGTAGGCTCATGCAGCCACTTTAATGCCAACGAATATATGGAGCGGCTGTGTGATTGTGTATTTCACCACTTTGATGTAAATACCTATAGTAATAAGAAGATGTTGTAATACCGTTTGGCGTATTGGGTGGGATGACACCCTACAATATACCGACTTTTAGCTTCTTCGAAAAGCAAGGTTTGCTGCCAAACTTTAGTACTTCCACTTAATCAATATTTAATTATTCATAATTGAGAGATATACGCAGTTTTCAACGAATTTCCTACAAACACATTTTTTTTTTTTTTTAATTAATGTAAATTTTTAACGTCCTTTTAATTTAGAAACTTATTTTATTTTCAGTGGTTCGAATAAGGTTGAAGATGCCATCGAATGTTACCAACGCGCCGGCAATATGTTCAAAATGTCCAAAAATTGGGCTAAAGCTGGCGAATGCTTCTGTGAGGTAGCCAACTTGCATTCACGTGCTGCTAGTCGTCATGATGCCGGTGTGGCATATGTAGATGCCTCCAACTGCTATAAGAAAGTAAGTGCATATAGAAACTCAAAATTGTGAATTTTGTTAACCAAACTGTTAACAATTTACAGATTGATGTCGAGAGCGCTGTCTCCTGCCTACTTAAAGCGATTGACATCTACACCGATATGGGACGCTTTACCATGGCAGCAAAGCATCACCAGAGCATTGCTGAAATGTATGAGAGCGACCCAGGAACGCTGGTAGGTCACAAAAAATTATTATTCTATTTGCTTACATTGTATGCGTGTATTAACTTAACATAACCACACAGGCCAAAGCTGTACAGCACTATGAACAAGCTGCTGATTACTTTAAGGGCGAAGAATCGGTGAGTTCAGCCAATAAGTGTATGTTGAAGGTAGCTCAATATGCCGCACAGTTGGAGGATTACGAAAAAGCCATAAACATATATGAGCAGGTGAGTTATGCTTTTATATATTTATTTGGGGTACTCACAACGTGTCGTACTAGTTTAAAAAGTTTGTTGTTGGATTGCATACTAACATAAGTTTACGCAAATACAACTCTCAACGCTATGCTTTCGGATCGTTATAACTTATAACTTTTTTATTTTAACAATTGCTTTTACTTGCTGTTTAGGTGGCAGCTTCATCGCTGGAAAGTTCACTGCTCAAATATAGCGCTAAAGAGTATTTCTTCCGTGCTGCATTATGTCATCTGAGTGTGGATCTGTTGAATGCTCAACATGCTATTGAAAAATATGCACAGCAATATCCAGCATTCCAAGATTCGCGTGAATTCAAGCTCATTAAGGTGGGTTTAAATCATTTTTTTTAGTTGTTAAAACAGAAGGAGATGTCAGAGATCCTAGATAATATACATATAAATAATAAGCGTGTCGAGCTGAGTCGATTTAACCAAGTCCGTCTGTCTGTCTGTATACACTCAGTTTTTGAAATATCTAACTGAAACTTTAGACACAATAACTTTTCTAGTTTTTCATATTTTTATACATTTTGCAATATTTAAATATTTTTTATACGTATGTATATAATTGTGTTAACATGTTTTTCTTCCACACATATTAGGTGCTTTGCGAACACTTGGAAGAGCAAAACATCGAAGGCTTCACAGAAGCGGTCAAAGATTACGATAGCATTTCACGTCTGGACCAGTGGTATACCACAATATTGCTTAGAATTAAGAAAGCAGCCGATGAGGATCCCGATTTACGATAAATTTATCATTAATATTATTAATTATATACAAAAAAAACAAAGAAAAGAAAATAATATTATTCCAAATAGTAAACGTATATGAAAAAAGAAGCATAAAACTTAAACGTAACTTTTTAAATTCCACATTCACTTGTCGAATATTCAATAGTTATACATACTACATATATATATATAAATACTTTATTTTTGAAACGTACTAAAGTAATCCCAGTTAATTAACAAAATAAAACCAAACCCGATTTTATTTTATTTAAACAGTTGAATAAACAAAACTTCATACACACACAGCTTTTCTTTAAACAAAATCAGTACAATAACAAGAACCACTACACACACACAACTAGACCACAATCTACAGCAGACAGTAACAAATGCTAATGTTTCGTATAACATAACGGAAAAATAATCAACATTATTACTATTATTAACATAATGGAATGGAAGCAATACTAGCTTCTTAATACCGAAAAAACAAAAATAAACATATTTTATTTTAAAATTTCATATTGTGTAATACAAAAATGTTTAATAGCTAACACTAAGAATTGCCTTGCGACAATATGTGTAGTTAGCAGAATTTAAATTGTATGGAAAATGGAATTTTTGCATAACTACCAAGCGCTACAGCTGCGCTAAGCGTTGGCAAACAATGATAGACAAGTGAAATGTTGAATAGAATGTGCGCTAAAACAATAAAATTGTTATAAAATAATTGTGAGAAATTACTGCTCTTACTAACGACGTATGTACAATACAAATGTGGCATAAAAATGCATGTGAAAGTGAGCAAAGCAACTAACGAACATGCAACGCTGACAAAAATATGCAGGAATTTGAAGAAAATGAAGAAATGTGAACTAATTGGCTAGTGCGGTGCGGCGTATGAATGAATGGAAATGCAAACATGCTTGAAATATGCTGTTATATACAATTTAATTGTGTTTTATATTATATAATATATATTGAAATGCGTTCTCGTTTATGGCATATTTTTTGTATTCAAACTCGGTTATATGCACGAACTGTTTGTGTTGGCTGTAAATATAATTTTTATATAAT